>NC_080166.1:50126789-50426789 GCF_950295315.1 Erinaceus europaeus
AGGAAGAAGGAAAGAAAGGAAGGAAGAAGGAAAGAAAGAAAGAAAGAAAGAGAAAGGAAGGAAGAGAGAGAAAGAAAACAAGGGAGGAAGGAAGGAAAGAAGGAAGGAAGGAAGGAAGGAAGGAAGGAAGGAAGGAAGGAAGGAAAGAAGGAAGGGAGAGAAAGAAAGGAAGGAAGGAAGGAAGGAAGGAAGAAAGACTGCTTTCAGGGTCAGTAGGCCAGCACTGAGCCCCAGTGATAGCCCTAGGGTTAAAAAAAAAAAAAAAAAAAGTCCAGGAGTCTGTCGATCAGATTCCTAGTTCCAGAGTTCTAGACAGAGGCTGAGCTAAGTGAGGTTGGATCCCACTGAGAGCCGATACCATCTGATATCATCTCCTCCGCTCATTCCAGCTATTCCACTCTTCACATTGGTGACGCAGCCTCATTGTGGGTTTTGTCTCAGGAGCAGCTGTGAGCAAGGCCAGAAAAGAAGTGAAACCTGTTCCAGAAGCTTCCATCATTGCCCACTGTGGGGTGGGGGGTGTCTCTCCTGTTCCTCCGATGCCTCCCACCAGGACCCCCAGCACTGCTCTGCTGACCAATTTCCCACAACTATCCCACCTGAGTTCTCTCAACTTCAACTCTTTTCTGCCCTGGTTCCTCTGATGTTGGGCCCTCTGCTCTCTGGGGGCGAGATACTGATAAACTAAGTTGGGATTTCTGTAGAATTGGCTCCATTTGCACACACTGAAGAGTCCAAAGAGCCAGGTACAATTGACCAGATAGGCTTTCTCATGCCTTCAGCCACATAATCCACATGAATGCCTATTCCCCAAGGACCTCCTGGATGCCCTGATAGTTCCAACAGTCTTTCCAGACCAGGGCTCCAGGGAAAAAAAGTGACAGCCTTCACCTTGGGGGGTGGGGCTAGACAATTTATTCAGGAATATACTGTACTTCCTTTTCTTTTTTTAAATTTTTAAATTTTTTTGTATTTATTTGTATTTATTTTTCCTTTTTGTTGCCCTTGTTGTTTTAGTTATTATTGTTGTTGTAGTTGATGTCGTCATTGTCAGATAGGACAGAGAGAAATGGAGAGAGGAAGGGAAGACAGGAGTGGGGGGAGAGAAAGACAGACACCTGCAGACCTGCTTCACCACCTGTGAAGGGACTCCCCTGCAGATAGGGAGCCGGGGGCTCGAACTGGGATCCTTATGCCGGTCCTTGCTTTGCACCACATGCACTTAACCCGGTGAGCTACCTCCCGACTCCCTGTACTTCATTTTCTAATGAGGAGAGGGCTTTGACCCAAAATATCACTTCAGAAAAAAGAACACACACATACTACATGTGGGAGGGAGAGAGGGAGAGAAAAGCATTTATCTGAAAACATCAAAATGGAAAATTCCTGATCTAATTTTCTAGGGTGAGTATGATATTGTTCTCTGAATAAGCTCTAAGCAAGGGGGAATTATTTCACATTCCTCACTCAATAAATGTGTTTTTTTAATACCTATTGTAACATAGGCATTAAAGGGGATACGACAGAAATGTCAGATTACATAGAAATACAGAAAACCATGCGGCAGTGCAGGCAGCAAGACAAGGGCTGCCTGCATGGCTGGACAAGCTGGTCAAGCCTAGGGCACCTGTGGTGCTCAAGGTGTGGTCATTACAGAAGCAGATTCCTAGGCCCAACATGGCCGATTAGAATTACAAGATCTTTGGAGAATCCCAGAAATCTGTATTGAGTAAGCTTTTTAAAAAAATCAAAATAGGGCTGGGTGGTGGTGCACCTGGTTGAGTGCACATGTTATGTGCAAGGACCTGGGTTCTAGGCCCCGGTCCCCACCTGCAGGGGGAAAGCTTTGCGAGTAGTGAAAAAGGCCTGCAGGTGTCTCTCTGTCTCTCCCCCTATCACTCTATTCACTCTCAGTTTCTGGCTGCCTCCATCCAATAAATAATAAAGGTAATTTAAAAAAAATATTAAATCAAGATAAAGGCCAGTTGGTGGCACACCCAGTTGAACACATATGTTGTAATATTAGCACAAGGATTGGGGTTCAAGCCCCTGGCCCCCGCCTTCACGGGGGAGCTTCACAAGTGGTGAGGCAGGACTGAAGGTGCTTCTCTCTTCCTCTCTATCTCCCCCTTTCCTCTTAATTTCTGTCTCTATCCAATAAATAATATATATATATATATATCTTTAAAATCATATCTTAATTTAGACAAAGAGAAACTGAGAGGGGAAAAGGGATAGAGAAGGAAAGAGACACTTGCAGGAATGCGTCACTGCTTGGGAAGTTTTTCCCCTGCAGGTGGAGACCATGGGTTTGAACACAGGTCCTTATGCATAGTCATGTGTACGATCTCCCAGGATGCACCACGATCCAGCTCATTTCTTCTTCTTCTAGCGTTTGCCCTTCTTCCATAGCCAGTCAACAGCGTCAGGTTGAGCCTGATGTAAAGTTTCGAGACCTCCTTTGAATCTGGAGAGGTGGCAGTCGTTGACTGTGTGGGTCATAGTCTGTAGCCGCAGGGGCAGTTCGGGTCGTCTCTGGCTCCCCAGCAATGGAACATAGCGGCGCACCGGCCATGGCCTGTTCGATAGCGATTGAGGAGGGCCCAATCATAACGTGCTAGGTCAAAGCTGGGTTGACGCTTGCAGGGGTCTGTGATGAGGTGTTTGTTCTTTACCTCAGCTGACTGCCAACTCTGTTTCCAAGAGACTGGAACAGAGAAGTTCAGTGTAGGCATAGGGGACCAAATTGGGTGACGAGCTCATTTAACTCAGCTTTTACGCCGCTGGGTTGCAGATAAGCCACAGGCCACCTTGAGTAAATCACTCAGAAAGCAATCCCCTGGAGATGGCCAGCAGGAAGAGGTGACCCCCTGGGCAGGCCCAGAAAGGGAGCTATTTTTGTGTTCAGACCTTAAGAAGCTGACACGGAACCTGGAACCCGTTTCATTCCTCCTGCACAGTTGAGTGTTTTGAAGGAGAGCCAATACCTTGCCATTATCTGGAGAATGTGCAGTTGGCGCTTGGAATAAAAAGGGACATGTACAGCTGGGTCCAGAGCTGATGAAACCAGTTTATCTGAATCTTGATTCCAGGGCAGCCCAGTGCTGAAAGGTGGTGTTATGACTCACTGAAGCTTTTACATCTATTGTTTTCCTTTTCCTGGGTGGTTTTGCCAAGGACCTCATAGATATCATTATTTTCAGATTACTGTTATTACACACATTCTTCTTGAATAAAATACTTCTTTGTTTTTGTCTCTGTAGAGCAAGGACCAGTCTCAGTTGTTTTGCGATCTGTGGATATAAAACAATCGGAGCACTGCCCTGCTGATTCTTTGTCTAGTGCTGTGCGTATGATAGAAGTCAGGGGGCCCAGACAGGGGGAAGAAACTGGGAGGAAGCTTTCCATTCTCCTCTGCCCTGCTGGAATGGGTCTCCTTTCTCTTAACTATATGTGAAGCAAGACAGAGAGAGAGCTTACTGGGTAGAATGCCTTCCATTGCCATGCAAGTAAGGCTGGATCAAGCCTGACACCACATGGAAGTATTATGGCAACCAGCACTATGGTACCTATCTATCTATCTATCTATCTATCTATCATCTATCTGAAAAATGACCGGGAGCAAAAAAAAAAATTGTGTATGCAGAAGGACACGGTTCCACCAATATCTATATATTCTTAACTATAGCACCAGTTATGTACCTAAGGCAATTCTAAAACAGGGGCACCCTACCTTTGGAAGGAGATACTATGAATAAATTTAGAAATAAGTTAACTGGAAAATAACAGGAATGCTTGATGCTACAAAGGGTTTTTCCTTTTTTAATCAGTGATGTTAAAGGGAGAGAAATCATACTGGGAAACCAGGAAGGGATCTGTCTAGGAGGAACAACTCTAGAAACATCTGGAGTTGGGGGGGTGAAACAGTTCACTCACTTGCATTGTAAATGCTACTCAGGTTCAAGCCCCGCCCCCACTGCTTTGAGGGAAGTGTTGGTGCTGTGGTCTCTCTCTTTTCCTTTTCCTCTCTGTCTCTGCCTTTCTGCCTTTTTGTCTCTAAAAGAAGGTGGAGGAAGAAAGGAAGGGAGGGAGGGAGGAAGGAAGGGAGGGAAGGAGAAAGGGAGGAAGGGAGGAAAGGAAGAAGGGAGGAAGGAAAGGCTGTTAGACCCCCTTTTATATGAAGTGGGAGGGAGGTGTCTCTCCAAGGCTTTGCTGCTCCAGGTTGTCTTGTTTAGATAGAGTAAGACCAAGAGGCAGAGAAGAAACGAAACCACAGCACTAAAGCTTCCTTCAGTGTGGTGGGGACCAGGTTCAAACCTGGGTCATACACATGGTGAAGCAGCCAACTATCCAAGCGAGATATTTGCCTAGTTCCCGGGCACCCTTTTAAGGGGAATAAACATTCAAGGAGCCAAAAGAAGATCAAGCTGGCTACAGCCCAAATGAGATCAAAGCAGAAAACATGAAGAATTTGGAGAGGACCTGGAAGTTGCAACTTAGTTGGAAGAGCAGGAATACCTAAAGCCTTTGGTTTCTCCACGACCAGGTGGAGAACTGGGTGGCCCCAGTACCCAGTGGACACTTTTCAGAAACTGGGCTTCAAAGGCATCTTAGCAAATAAAGTCTGGTGTGAAGAAAAGGAGTTTCTGCAATTTAGCAGGACTGAATGATTGATGAGGAACACTACCCCAAAACTGACAGATTGTCAAGGCTGCCTACTACCCGTGGGTCATTTCAGACTGGAATTTCTGGCCCAGTGAGAGCAATTATTGCTTTCTCCCTCAGTGGGTTTCTCCATAGAGAGTTCAGAGGCAAAGAAAAAGAGAGAAATCAGCATGCTTTTGAAAAGCCATGAGACTGGGATTTTTGTCTGTTGTTTAACAAATGTTTGAGGTCATTTGACGAGTGGCTCTTTAATGAATGTCTTGCAAGTTAAATTGAAAGAATTCCTGGTGACAGATGGTATTCCTTTTATTTTATGAGTGATTTAAAAATTATAAGATAACAGGGATACTTCCCCCCCACACCAGATTTGTGTCCCTACTTCCTGCACTGGAAACTGCATTAGTTCTCCCAAGATCACAGATATTATTTCTATAACTATCTACCTATATTTATATATATTTGCCCTTTTTCCCCCTATGGTCCTGGTCCTATATCCTCTTCCATTCTAAGTCACACCTACTACTTCTGAGTGTCTTCTTTTTTTAATATATTTTATTTTTATTTTATTTACTTATTCCCTTTTGTTGCCTTTGTTTTTTTATAATTGTTGTTATTGATGTTGTTGTTGTTGGATAGGACAGAGAGAAATGGAGTGAGGAGGGGAAGACAGAGAGGGGAAGAGAAAGACACCTGCAGACCTGCTTCATCGCTTGTGAAGTGACGCTCCTGCAGGTGGGGAGCCAGGGCTCAAACTGGGATCCTTACGCAGGCCCTTGCACTTTGAGCCACCTGCACTTAACCCGCTATACTATAGCCTGACTCCCTGAGTGTCTTCTTCTTTCCTCCACCTCCTTATTTTTTTCTCTTCTCTCTCCAGGTTCTGATGGAATTGGAGTTCAGAGCCCTCTGGACATCTTCCCCTAACACTTACCCCTCTGGGGATATGGGCCATAAATTTTTTGTGGGTGCAGAAGGTGGAAGGTCTGGTGTTTGTAACTGCTTCTCCACTGGATATAGGTGTTGACAGGTAGATCCATACCTCCAGCCTCTTTCTATCTTTCCCTAGTGAGCTAGAGCTCTGGAGAGGTGAGCTCACCTCAGTGGTGAGGTCGTCTGCCCAGGGAGTTCAGGACAAAATCATAGCATCCAAAACTTGGTGACTGTGGCTTAATGAGTTTGTGGAGAGATCCTGGTTATATCCTGTTAAGTTTTCAGGTAATTTTTAGGGTTTTTTTCTTTCTAGTTTACCAGGAACATGATCTGAAAATCGCCTACTCCATAGCCATGCCTCCTGGTAAATGGTATTTCACCTGATAGCTATACTTGTTCTGTTGACTGGTATTTTTAAATGGAGATATTTATTTATTTATTTATTTATTTATTTATTTATTTATTTATTTTAGAAAGATGGAGACATCTGCTTAATCTGCTTTGGCCTGTCACCTGGTCTTATCTTAGGATAGTTGCTCTACATGGACCTCTGTAAATACAACGGTCAAATAAAATGCAGGATACCCCAATAAATCAAGAGTTTCCATAAAATATGAAATAATTTTCAGTGCAAGTACATCCCATGAAATTGTTTCTCTGAAATTCAAACCTGACTGTGTGTTCAGTATTTTAGTCAATACTGACAACCTACTGGGGCTTCTGATAGTAGAATTCTGTTGGGGGTCAGGTGGTAGCACAGGTTAATCGCTCGTGGCACAAAGTGCTAGGACCTGTGTAAAGATCCTGGTTCGAGCCCCTGGCTCCCCACCTGCAGGGGAGTCGCTTCACAGGTGGTAAAGCAGGTCTGCAGGTGTTTGTCTTTCTCTCCCCCTCTCTGTCTTCTCCTCCTCTCTCCATTTCTCTCTGTCCTATCCAACAACGAACAACATCAACGATAACAATAATAACCACAACAAGGCTATAACAACAAGAGCAACAAAAGGGGGGAAAATGGCCTCCAAGAGCAGTGGATTCATGGTGCAGGCACTGAGCCCAGCAATAACCCTGGAGGCAAAAAAAAAAAAAAAAGAATTCTGTCCTTCCGCCGCCCCCCAAGAAAAGTAGAGAAATCTCCCTGCCTGGAGCATACACACCTTCGTGAGGGGAGAGAAGGCTAGATGACAAGAAATTACTAGACAAGACCAGACTCTGTGACCACTCTCAATTTTGTGGCAAAAAGGAGACACTAAGTATGATCCCTTTCTTAGCCAACTGTACTTCCCAAGATCCTCTTTTTTCCCTTGCCACCAGGGTTAATGCTGGGGCTCAGTGTTTGCCTTGCTCCACTATTTCCTGTGGTCTTTATTTTATTTGTTTCCTCATCCCCCACCCCACTTCCTTCTTTTTTCTTTTTTCCTCCAGTGTTATCACTGGGATTTGGTGCCTACACTATGAGTCCACTGTTCCTGGTGACCATTATTTTCCATTTTATTAGATAGGACAGAGAAAAAAATGAGAGGGGAAAGGGAGACAGAGGAAGAGAGAAAGACAGACATCTGCAGACCCACTTCACCACTTGTGAAACTTCCCCCCAGCAGTCTTCGCACTTTGTTCTCTGTACACTAACCTGGTGCACTCCACCCAGCCCCTCTGTTTATTTATGGAGTTTTTTGGTTTGTTTTTTTTTTTTTACTTTTTTTTTTTTGTTTATCTTGGATAGAAGGTGAGAGACAGAGAAAGGAAAAGTGGGGAAAGACAGAGAGGAAAGGCACTTGTAGCCCCGCCCCCCTACTCCTGCAGCTTCCTCCCTGTAAGTAGAGACTGGGGGGCTTGAACTCAGGCCTTCATACAGAGTAGCATATGCGTAGCCACCCAGTCTCCTCCCAGCTCAGCCACAGTCCGTCTTAAGGATTGTGCATCTCAATTTTTCAGAAGTGACAATCTACCCAAGACATTTCTGAGCCTCGATTCCTGACCTCTGACCCTAAGCCCTAAGATTTGGATGCACTAAATAAGGGTGCTCTAAGGAGCCCCTTAGAGACAGATCTAAGAGTGTGTACTCACAAGGATGCCTAGGAGGAGTCTTCTTTGGGCCCTGCCCTCCAGACTCAGTGTCAAGCCTTACTCAGCTGACACTCAGTGTCAGCTGACTCACTCTTCTCTTCCAGCCTAGTACAACCTCTGTAACCTGAGACTGAATCTGGGCTGCTTGCCCTGGGCCTTTGGCTCGACTCCAAGGTATTACTGCTAGGATTGGTTCTGTCCTCTAAAATATGCCATCTCAGACCCCCCACACCCCACTGTTTGCTCTGTCCAGAAGGAGACAATTCAGTGACTGTCCATGCCATCTCCTGGAACTACATATTCTTTTTTTTTTTTAATATTTATTTTATTTATTTATTCCCTTTTGTTGCCCTTGTTTTATTGTTGTAGTTATTATTGTTGTTGTCGTTGTTGGATAAGACAGAGAGAAATGGAGAGAGGAGGGGAAGACAGAGAGGAGGAGAGAAAGATAGACACCTGCAGACCTGCTTCACCGCCTGTGAAGCGACTCCCCTGCAGGTGGGGAGCCAGAGTTCGAACCAGGATCCTTATGCCGGTCCTTGTGCTTTGCGCCACCTGCGCTTAACCCGCTGCGCTACAGCCCGACTCCCGGGACTACATATTCTATACTCTGGTCACATATGCTACAAATAATGCCATCCTTGTCCCTGTTCCCCAGAGGCCTTTTGATAAGTTCAGCTGCCATGTGTGAGCCTAGGTTCAGGTATGTTTACCTGACCTCCTTTGACTTTGGCTCACCCAGATGTGACCAGGAAAATGATTCTGGCAAGGTACCAGAAGTGCTCCCCGCAGCCTCAGTCCAGCTCTGAGGGCCAGGGCAACTCACCCAGAGGCCCACCCTTCCCCACTGACTTGGGATCTGGTCTCTGCGTCCTCTCTTGCCCCATTTTCTAAATACATTATCCAACTTCGGTTTGATAGCGGGGGGGGGGGGGGGGGGTGAGGCAGTTTCCCACCTCATTATCTTGAGAACACATGAACCTACAATACTTAGGGGCCTAAAGCATTCTCTAAACAGATAGCAACTCCTCCCTGACCCACTTCTGCAGAATCACCAGAATCTGTCTCCTCAGTCTTGGAGCCAAAGACAGGCAGGTGTTTCTCAGTATGATTTCTAGGGCAGGGGCTATAATCTTCCTGACTTGGCTCTCACATATTATTTCATTGTCTGTCTTATACAGACTATCCCAGAAGGGAATGCTTAAAAAGTGTTGTGGTACCTACCCCTGGATATAGAGAGGCACACCGGCTGACTCTCACTCCCCTCCATCTCCCCCTCCTGCCAGACTCCTCCCAATTATTCTGCAGGCTGCTTTGCCCCAAGGCACTTTGCAGCTCCAGGGGACTGGAATTGGTTTAAAAAAAAAAAAAAAAAAACCTTCCCTCCTTCTTCTGTGTGCCCATGTGAAGGGTATTGTGTGCTCTCTAAATAATAAAGCAGGCTTTGTGTGACCTAACTGGACAGGCCCTTTGAGAGAGATTTCAGTTACAGGGAGATCAGTCAGTTGCATCCCAGGAAGCCAAGAAGTTTCCAGACCAACCAGGAACATCCATTACAGCTAGATGTTTCCCTTTAAATAGTGAAGCAATTCCTCTCTCCCCCTACTGTTTAAGGTAATCAGGCAAAAGTGAAGCAGGAGGACTTAAATTTATATTGGGGAACAACAAATAATAGCATTTAGTCAAATATTCCCCACCTTTCCCACTGCCAACAAAATAACAATCAATGAATCACTTTAGAGCACTTACTATATGAAAGGCACAGTTATTGATCAAGGTAATTATTTATTACATTTATTGATTTCCAACTTGAGAGGCAGAACCAGCTAGACAATAAAGAAAATTAAATAGAAGACAAATATAGTTCACCCGGGAGGGTGCCGGGTTTGTCAGGCATGAGACCCACGTGGTTTGTTTTGTTTTGTTTTGTTTTGTTTTGTTTTGTTTTGTACCAGAGCACTGTTCTGCTCTGACTTATGGTGGTATGAAAGCTTGAACCTGGGACTTCCAAGCCTCAGGCATGAAAGTCTCTTTACATAACCACTATGCTATCTACCCCCACCAGAGACCCAGATTTGAGTCCAGATTCTACTGCACTAGGGGACACTTCAGTGATGTACTACCTTTCTAGATCTCTTTCTCTTTCCCTCCCTCTTTCTTTTTTCCAACCACTCCCATCACCAAAGGTCTGTGTCTTCACCCCCACCCACACAGACAACCATTCTAGTTCTTCCACAGACTTGAAAATAAGTTGACTCTTTTTACATTTTATATTCAACTGTCTATATTCTGCATGAGTGAAGACATTCTGTAGTTGTCCTTCACCTCCTTACTTGCTTCCCTGGACATAATCTTCAATACCATCCACTTTATCCCAAAGGACACAATATCATCCCTTTTTATTGCTCCCTCTCTGTCTCTCACTCTAAAAATGTCAGCCTGGAGTGGTGAAATCAAGTGACAAAAACCAAAAAAAAAAAAAAAGGGAGGAAAAGGAAATAGACATCATAATACTTGATCTCTGGCCTACAACAACCACCTCAGAAGAGGACACTGACCAGTGATGAGTACCTCCTATTAGCCAGCACAGGTGCTAAAAAAAAGTATATACAATCACTTGTTTTAATCGCTTCAATAACCCTGTGGAGAAGATTGTGGTATCTCCATTTTACAGATGTGGACACTTAATATTCACTGATGATATATATGCGGTAGGTAGAAAAAAGCCTACCCCCTCCATAGATGCCAATGACCGAATCTTTGGGAATATGTTATCTAGGGACATCTAGGTGAGTCCACCTACTCTCTAGAGTCCTTATAAGAAAGAACTGTTACTATTGAAGATTACGTTTAGAAATGTTACAAAGGAAACAGAAGTTGGAATGGTATGGAGCCATGAACCAAGGAATGTAGGCAACCACTAGAAATAAGAAAAGACAAGGAAATTGATTCTTCTTCAGAAGCTTCTGACTATACTAGACTTGCTGAACTTGTAGACTTTTGATTTCCAGAAAGGTGTGGTAATATGCATTGTTCTAAGTTATCAAGTTGTGGCAATTTGTTGCAGAAGCAATGGGAAATGAATGGTGTGTTCAGTTCATACTTATTCCAACTGCACTACATAGTAGACTTGAGCTAACCTGGAGATTACTCCGAAGTGAGAGAGTTCAGCAGAATTGCTACAGTGTCTAACTAGTCCCTGGAGTTCTGCACAGCTGAGGCCTCAGAGAAGGTTTCAAACCATGTCAGTGTGCCCTTCAAATCTATGTCACTTCTTTTTTGCTGATATACTCCTTAATGCTAAAATTTAGGGATGAAAGAAATAGAATGCCAGAAAAAATATTCTGTAATAATATGACATGCACAATGAAAAAAGAGTTCTGGAAATGAGTGCTTAGATAGAGTTACTGGTACGTGCAGCAGTGATCAGAGAAGAGTTGGTTAAAGGAGTACAGCTTAATCAGGGTCCTATCGTGTGAGTAAGACTGCCTTACAGATGGAAGAATGGTCTGATGTAAGAAACACCCCTAAGAACAGAAAGAATAAAGTCCATTTCCTCCCTTTGTGCCCCCTCCTACCCTCACCTCATCTTCCATTTGTGTATTTCTTTAGATCTTCCAGCCAGTCTTGGCAAAGTCCTTGGACAACATCCTGCGGTCTCCCTTAGCTTTCAAACACCAAGTCTAGACCCAAAGTGGTATGACTTGTCTTTCTTACCCACAGTTACCCAGAAGATCACGCCCCTCATCCCAGTTTCCTCCAGCAGTGAGGAACAAAGTGTTCCCAGTTCTTCAAAGTCAGCAAGTATGTTCTCCATATGTGTAAGTGGCCAGTTTGGTTCAGCACTTCCACATCTGAATGTGGAAATTTAGGGTTAGAATTCCAAGCTTTGATCCAAGCAGGACAATCTTTTTTTAAATACAAGGACAGTGAGTTCAGAGATGCATGTTTAAGTTGCCTTTAATTTAAAATTAAGCAAATTATGAAAGAAACAGCAGATAACAAAAAATAATACTGAAGCAAAAGATCCAACTTTAAAAAAAAATAATAATCCAACCTTGAGTCCTGAGTTCTGTTGTCAATATGACAATATGACATTGAGCAAGCTTTACCATATCTTCTCTGAAATGAGAACTGGGTCTCACAACTCTCAATCATTCAAGAAAGTTTGGACCATAGGAAATAAAACTCTAGGTTGAAAGTAGTTCAGAGAACAAATAAATGAATTATCCTACAAAGTATAAAGTTGAATGTCAATACAAATTAAAGGTTTTATTAGTCTCATCCTCACATCCAGTCTAGGTTCTCCATAAAAAAGAAATCAATGAGCTATAGAACAATACGTGTGTGTGTGTGTGTGTGTGTGTGTGTGTGTGTGTGTGTGTGTGTGTGTGTGTGTGATACCTACATTATACAGAAGCAATAGAGAAACCCTAGAAGATTTTCTCTCACATAGCATTAACCATCTTCAATTCCCCAAGTCTTACTTCTGAACCAGCTACTGGAAAGGAGACTTCTCCAGAATAGCTGTCTCAGATGCTGCTGTTCCTGAGGGTACAGGAGAGGGGGAAAAACATCTGAACTAAACTGTGATTCTGTGTGGAAAGAAACTGGAGAGTTCCAGCTGAATAGGAAACTGTGATCTCTGTTCTCTCAAAGTTCTTTCTTGAGCCACAAATCCACAAATAGAAGTCATTGGTTGTCTCATATGACTTAAACCCAGATGGCTAACCTACATATTCACCCAAAATCATAATCTGTGTTATGCCCAGCACTGATCTAGAATCACAAAAGTTTTATATAGAATCCAGCTTAAGCATTCTAACCTCACCAAAATCAAGGCAGCCAGTCCCAAACCCATTGTTTCTGCCATTCTAACCATTGCTCTTCAGAAGTGGCTCTGAGGGAGTGAGGGAATCGGGCAGTAGTGCAGTGGATTAAGCACACGTGGCGCGAAGCACAAGGACCAACTTTAGGATCCCGGTTCAAGCCCCCAGCTCCCCACCTGCAGGGGAGTCGCTTCACAGGTGGTGAAGCAGGTCTACAGGTGTCTGTCTTTCTCTCTCGCTCTCTGTCTCCCCCTCCTCTCTCCATTTCTCTCTGTCCTAGCCAACAACGATGACATCGATAACAACAATAATAACTACAACAACAATAAAAAACAACAAGGGCAACAAAAGGGTAAATAAATATTTTTAAAAAAGAAGTGTCTCTGAATAAGACCTTGTAAATAACAACAAAAAAGTTATATAACAAGAAAGCAAATTAAACATCAATAATAGAAAATGATTGCTATTGCTTTGTGTAATTTATAGAGAAATTGTTCAACCTACCTTCCTGTGTTCTACCCTCTGGTGGTGTTACACAATGAGAAGTAGGGTGGTAAACATTTTCTTAAAAGAAAACCATTAGCAGGCAGGGCTAAATAGCATAATTGTTATGCAAAGAAACTCTCTTTTAAAATATTTTTCTATTTTATTATTTTAATGAGAGCGAAAGAACCAGAGCACTACTCAGCTCTGGCTTACAGTGGTGCTGGGAATTGATCCTGAGACCTCAGAACCTCAGGCATGAACATCTTTTGCAAACTCATTATGATGCCTTCCCAGCCCACAAAGAAACTCTCATGCCTGAGGCTCCAAAGTTGCAGGTTCTATTTCCTCTGTCAGTGATCTGGGAAAATACACACACACACACACACACACACGCACGCACGCACGCACGCACACACGCGTTATTGGCCACTAGAGTTATTGACCTAATGTCTGTTTAAACTAATTTTCAGAGGTCTTGAATGAGGCAATAGCATTTTCTCCTAGTACAAGCCAAGTCTCTAGAGTTATTTTCTACAGCTTCAATGAGTACTGTAAGGAAAAGAGAAAATAGATGTTTGAGAAGAAATTTTATACTTCTCATTAGTTCATTCATTTTTGAGGAGCTCAGTGTGTTTGCTACAACAACAATAAAAAAATTCTAATTGCCTGTGTCTTTCTTCTCTTACCAGTAACTACTCAATTCAGCCAAAGCCTAGAACTGGGTAATCAAACTCTGTAAGAAATTTCACAAAGATATTTACTGCGTAAGTAATGAGAATAGGAGAATTTGCTATATATTGTAACTAGATGGAAAAAAAATAGACCAAAAATTTAAAAATCCTGAAACACAAGGATCACACATGTGGTAATTTAAATGTATGCCATCATCCCCCCCTCACCTCCCAAGAATTTAGCCATGTGACTGAGAATGAAAAGCATGCGATATAATACATATATTTGAATGAATGCAATTAAAAATCATTCCAGGAGAAGAGTTTAGACACTGGTGCAACCATGATGCAACCAGGAAGTCCAAGCAGGGTCATATTCAAAACTGTCTACAGTGAGGCGAGTCAGAAAACAGAACTTCTCTCACAGTGAGGTATTAAACTGTTAAAGGGTTCACAAATTAAGAAGTCCATGAAGACAAGAAGCAGAAATCCAAGCTGAAGGGGTTGGTGGACTTCCAGTTCTGCACGTAGGAGACCAGTAGCAATTCCAGGTCCATTTCCAGAAACTGTAGGGCATATCAGTGCCCAAACTCTTCTCCAGGAATGAACTATGGGCATGAAAAGATGAAGGAGTAGCAGATCCTAGCTTAGCCACCAAAACTGATGAGTGAATCAATTTAAGCTGGAAAGTCTAGTGCTTTTAACTCAAAAAGCTGTTACATGTGTGGTTTAACAAAACCCTTCCAAATGCCTACGGTTGTTTGTATGACAGAGGAGAAAACAATCTTAAAGGAGGTGAATTGACATTTACATTTTATGCAAGTAATAGATGAGGTACTTAAAATAAGACTTGATTTCAAACACTGATGTTAACCTAGATATTACTTAGTATAATAAAACTCAAATTAATTTTCATAAAAATACATACCAAAAATTCCAAATTTTATATTTATACTTCCACACATTTAAATAAAAGTCTGCATTTTCTAAAAAAAAAGAAAAAAAATCATTCCTTAAGTTCAACTTTTTCTACAAAGCTCTTGCTGCCTGTTGTTGAGCTTTGGGGAAGGCGCTTTGTTTTTACTATAAAGATTTCATCAGTGATATAAAATGGGTCAGGATAGTTCTCTCCTCCCCATCAAGCCTCAGACTAGGTAGACTTACTTACAAATATCGCATTATCTCACACAGTGTTCATGTCCTCTTTCCATCCTTTGTGCAAACAATGGCCTAAACAAGAACAATCGGGTTAAAAACAAAGGTCTAACTACAAGCTCAGAAACAGACATTTGAAATAGTGGACCTAACTGTAACAGAATGAGAGAGTAGGTAGGATTTGTTGATTTTTCTTTCAGACTCTCAATTTAGGTTCTGGGCTTATCCAATCTTGTAGACTATCTCAATGGAGAGGAAAAATCATCAATTTGGTGAAGAGTTTAGTGGCATCTTGGAGATCACATATAGTATTGATCCTTTTTTTAAATTTTTTTCTTTTTTATTTAAGAAAGGATTAATTAACAAAACCATAGGGTAGGAGGGGTACAATTCCACACAATTCCCACCACCCAATCTCCATTTCCCACCCCCTCCCCTGATAGCTTTCCCACTCTCTATCCCTCTGGGAGCATGGACCCAGGGTCATTGTGGGTTGCAGAAGGTAGAAGGTCTGGCTTCTGTAATTGCTTTCCCGCTGAACGTGGGCGTTGACTGGTCGGTCCATACTCCCAGTCTGCCTCTTTGTTTCCCTAGTAGGGTGGGTCTCTGGGGAAGCGGAGCTCCAGTATTGATCCTTTAATATCATTTTACACCTTCTTGTATGAGCTTTTTTCTTGGGTGGAAGCCATCTTTAAAGTATTTTGCCTTTCTTTCTCCCAAGGTTCTTGGAGAAGGATTTTTGATGCGTTAGACGCAGTTCCATGGGGGAGGACAGGTCAAATGATTTTGCTGTCAAAACCCAAGCCTAAAAAGATAATTCTTTTATTCCAAAAGAACACAGTGACAAGCAGGTCTTCTGTGGTAATGGATTTTGCCTGAACCTTAAGGGATCTCAAAGTCACTGAGCTGAAGCTGCAACCTGGAAGGCAGTCATCGTGGGCTCTCTGTTCAATTTCCACTCTAGCCAATTGACTGCATCATCTCCTAGTGCAGTATTTAAGTCAGGATGTGTTAAAAAGATGCCTGCAAAAACCAAGGTAGGCTCATCGCATTTGCCTTTGAACAGGTATATCAATTCACCCAGCAACTTGGTGGAATTGTGAATTCCTGCACCCCATCTTGACACTTGCTCCAGAATCTGTCTTTACATTAGAGTTAGCAGGTAACTTGTTATGCTCATTGAGAACTGTCTCCTGACTCTTGCTACTCAGAGGTAGTCCTCAAGCCAGTAATAGAAGCATCATCTCAGAACTTGTCAGAAATGTAGATTCTCAAGTGCCATCTCAGACCTATTGAATTAGAATCTGCCTTTTTAAAAAATTTTTATTAGTGATTTAAAAAATCCTAAGAAGGGGCCAGGTGGTGGCGCACCTAGCTGAGTGCACATGTTACAGTGCCCAAGGACCTGAGTTCGAGCCCCTGGCCCACACCTGCAGGGGGAAAGCTTCACAAGTGGTGAAGCAGGGCTGCAGGTATCTCTCTGTCTCTCTCCCTCTCTGTCCCTCCCTTCACTCTCGATTTCTGGCTGTCTCTATCCAAATAAATAAATAAAGATAATTAAAAAGCATTTAAAATTGTTTTTAAATCCTAAAATAACAGGGGTACACCTGTTATCATACCTTTCCCAACCACCAGAGTTCTGTGTATTCATTTTCCCCATTGGAAACTGTATTAGTTCTCCCAAGATCGCAGATAGGAATTGATTAGTATTTCTATATCTATCTGTATTTATATATGTTTTCCCCTTCTTTTTTCTTCCCTATGGTCCTGTCTTTTCTTTTCTAAGTCACACCTACTACTTCTGAGTGCCCCTTTTTCTTTCTTTCTTATTCTTTTTTTTTTCCCTCTTTTTTCTCCAGGGCCTAGTGGAATTGAAGTTCAGAGCCCTCTAGTCATTTTCCCCTAACATTTTCCCCTTTGGGAGTATGGACCATAATTCTTTATGGGGTGCAGAAGGTGGAAGGTCTGGTTCTGAAATAACTTCTATGCTGAACATGGACATTTCCAGGTCGATCCGTACCCCTAGCCTATTTCTAGCTTCCCCCAGAGCGGTAGGGTTCTAGAGAGGTGAGGTTCTGTCGGTGAGGTTGTCTGTCCAGGGAGTTCAGGATTAAATCATAGTATCATCTGCAACTCGGTGACTAAAACATGGTAAGATATAAAGCAGGATAAAATTGGCCTAAGTTAACCTTGAGTTTTACTACAGTTACATGTTCGGTGTTTCTAATAAAGGTTGTCATAGAATAATTGTCCTTCCGTTGATATATATTCTTTGCTAGTATATCTCTTGGCCAGGTGTATACAGTGTTTCTTCTAAAACTTATCAAAGGGTGACAATAATGCTGATGTCAGAAGAAACTAAGAGATTTTTTTTTGATATTTATTTTATTTATTTATTCCCTTTTGTTGCCCTTGTTTTATTGCTGTTGTTGTTATTGATGTTGTCATTGTTGGGTAGGACAGAGAGAAATGGAGAGAGGAGGGGAAGACAGAGGGGAAGAGAAACATAGACACTTGCAGACCTGCTTCACTGCCTATGAAGTGACTCCCCTGCAGGTGGGGCATTGGGGGCTCGAACCAGGATCCTTATGCCAGTCCATTAAGGCTTTGCAACACATGCGCTTAACCTGCTGCGCTACCGTCCGACTCCCCATCTTACATACTTTCTTTTGTGTAATTAGTTGAGTAGGTAGCGTAATTGAGGAAAGTGAAGCAGGGGGTAGGAGAGGAGGGACTCTAAGCCTGAGTAATAATATAACATTCTTTTTAGTAAACTACACTAAACTACACACTAGAATGGCACTGCAGACTTTTTAACTGCTTTTCAAATTTGATTTGTTTGCTTGTTTATTCATTGTCAGCAGTGTCACTGCTGGGTTTCGTGGCTGCGCAATGACCACACAGCTCCTGAAAGCCATTTTCTTATATTTTTCTATCTTTTTCTGATAGAGATAGAGGGAGAAAGAAGGAGAGAGAGACACCTGTAGCGCTTTTCTACCACTCATGCAGTTCCCCCGGCCCCCTACAACTGGACCTAGGGACTTGAACCTGGGTCCTCTAACAAGTATGCTACTACCTGACCCCAACAAAGCAGATTTTTTACAGTCCTGACAACTCAGCCCTGTCACAGGGTAATTTAAACCAACTTTCCAGAAGTGGAACACAGGCATCTGTGGGGTTTTTTGTTTTATTTTATTTTATTTTTCAGGCATCTGTATTTTAAGAGTTCTGCAGGGAATTCCAGTGTGCAGCAAGAATCGCAAACCATTGTTCTAGTACAGCAAAATTCAGAACCAAAGAAAAATCCATGATACAGAGCATCAAGCCAAGTCTCACTCCCCTAAAAAGCAATCAGGCATTTGCCTAGTAACAAGGGATTCCTAAAATATTTGCCTTTTTTTTTTCTAAGAGGAGGCAGCTTCAGCCTTTTGAATGGCTATTCATTGTCCATGCCTCATAAAAATATGCTAGGCCTCCACTGCCCAGGAGCTCAAGGGCAGCATTCCCATCCTCTTTGTTAAGCAAGGCCCAACTCTGGGCAACTCACAATGGCAAGTGGCCCCTTATGAGGCGGCATTTCACTTTGCTCTCCTTGCCCCAGGGATTTGTGATTCAGGACAGGGCATATGCCTTCTTACCATGTCATTTTCCTCACTTGCAGAGGGAAAACACAGTGTCCATTGATTCCTCTGGTTAAGCTGACTGATGCCCCTGGCTCATATCCAGAGACTACTTCTCACTGCAGCAATCCTCAGCTGTGGGTGAGCCAGGAGGGAGATGGTTGCCCACCTAGAGCCCAGAGCCCTGGTGCTCTCTGCCCATTAAGCTCTCCAAATGCCAGCTGAGTCAGGTTTGACTTAGGGTCCAGCAGAAAACCTTGGAACAGGTTTTGAGCATAAATGCCACTGGATTCTTTTCTTTTTTCTTTTTTTTTTTTTTTTCTTTGTTGTGTTTTGTTTTGTTTTCACTGAGGTTACACCATTCCAGGCTAACTTTTTCAGACAAAAACAGAAAGATAGAGACAGAGGGAGAGAAGGAAAGATATGACAGCACAGATGTTTACTCCAATGTAGTGGAAATGGGTCTCGAACCTGGGTCATATGCTTGGCAATTATCTTTGTATTCCTTGAAAATGTGTGTGTTTAGTTCAACTAAATCAGTTCCAGAAGATCAAGCTGTCAGACTATATGCCCTTTTTATCCATGAGGAACCCTTCTTACCTGATCTGTAAAAACTGCCAGCCTTCCAACAGTCTCTATAGCAAATGGACACTTTAGTTTTATTTCTACAACCACTGGCAGTTTGCATTTCTTTTTTAAGCATTTCCATATCACATAGAAGTATGTTGCTCTCCCACCCACTACTACCATGGGCATTGTGGACTTGGTATTGCCAAATGCTTTATCACCTGTGTTGAGAGGTTATGTGCTATTGGTATACCCATTTTACTCAATTTACAAAATTGAGGATTAAATAAGTGAAGTAACTTGCCCCAGATTCCACAGGATGGAAGTGGCTGAAACTGGACTTTATCCAGATCTAAGTGACTCCAATTGATCTGCCCACAAAACAGGTCTTGTTCCTGTTTTGAAAAAGTTTCCTAATCCTTCATCTCGAGTCACTGTTCTCCCTAGATGCAGTGCCTTTGCTGGTTTGGGAACTGGCCATGGTGTGTGCTAAGATCAAAAGATTTGGTAGCTGATGATCCAACAATACCATTCCTAGGCATATCTCCAAAGGACATCAGAGTATTAATTCAAAAGGATAAAAGCACCCCAGTATTCGTGGCTGCACTAATCACAATAGCCAAAATATAGAAGAAGCAGCCTAAATGCCCAATGATGGATGACTGAATAATGAAGCTGTGAATTATATAGTCAATGGGATGTTACTATGTAATCAAAAATGATGAGGTCCTATCAGTTGGGATAACATGGATGGAACTGAAGATGATTCTATCACGTGAAATAAGAAGTAAAGGATAGCTCCTGGATGATTTCATTCATATGTGGAATATTGATGAATGAAGCAAAAAATAACTTGCAAAAAAAGTGGCAGCTAAATTGTCTATCAACCTTTGTGAGAATTATGGTGGTTATGAAGCGAGGTAGGGGGAACCACAGGACATTAGTGAATGGTGAAATAACTTATTCACATCATATATGAACTTGCACCCTGAAATCTTACGATTTTGTTAAAAAAACTGTCAAACCACTAAAAATGCTGTGTTTTTTTTAAGTTTAAAACAATAGCAAAAGTGTGGGAGTGTGGGGCAGGAAATAAGCTTAGATTTCTTTTTTTTTATTCTTGTTAGTAATTTTTCATTTGTTACTAATAGTTTGTTACAAGATAATAAGATTACAGTGTATAGGTCCACACTACACTCACCACCCTCCAACTTCACAAGATATCTACCATAGTTCTCACAAGTCTTAGAAATACTTTGCAGGCTTCTGTTTTGTTTGTTTGTTTGTTTGTTTGTGGTGTTTGTTCATTTGTCAAGTTCATATACATCGATCTCTAGACTCCACATAACAGTGAAATCATCTGGTAGTTTTCTTCCATGTCTTTACTTAATTCACTAAGCATAATCACTTCCAGTTCCATTCATTTTGTCCCAAAGGACACGATATCATCTTTTTGATGGCAGAGTATTATTCCATAACATATTCCATACCTTCTTTAGCCAGTCATCTGTTGATGAACATTTAGGCTGCTTTCACTCTTTGGCTATTGTAAACAATACAGCTATGATATAAGGGTGCATATAACCCTCTTAATTAGTGCTTGAGTGTCCACTGGATAAATGCCTAAGGGTAGTATTGCTGGATCATAAAGTAATTCCATTTTTATTTGTTTAAGGACTCTCCATCCAGTCTTCGGTAAGTGCTGCACCAGTTTAAGTCCCAACCAGTAATGTAGCATAGTTCTCTTTTCTCCACAACCTCCCCGATGCCTGTTATTTCTTGGTTTGGTGTTACATGTTTGTTGTTCTCTCATTGTAATTTTAATTTCCATTTCTCTAATTATAAGTGGAGCATTTCTTCATGTGTCCCATTGGCCATATGTATCTCTTCTTTAGAAAACTCTTTTTAGGGGGGAGTCGGGCTGTAGCGCAGCAGGTTTAGCGCAGGTGGCGCAATGCACAAGGACCGGCATAAGGATCCTGATTCGAACCCCAGCTCCCCACCTGTAGGGGAGTTGCTTCACAGGCGGTGAAGCAGGTCTGCAGGTGTCTATCTTTCTCTCCTCCTCTCTGTCTTCCCCTCCTCTCTCCATTTCTCTCTGTCCTATCCAACAACGACAACAACAATAATAACTACAACAATAAAACAACAAGGGCAACAAAAGGGAATAAATAAATAAAATAAATATTTAAAAAATAAAAAACAAAAAGAAAACTATGTTTAGGGGAGGGGATGGGATATGGAGCTCTGGTGGTGGGAACTGTAACCCTCTTATCCTATGGTCTTGTCAGTGTTTCTGTTTTATAAATAAACAAATTTTTAAAAAAGAAAAGAAAACTTTGTTTAATTCTTTGTGACACTTTTTTATTGGGTTATTTATGCTTCTTTTGTAGATCTGTACCAATTCTGTATAGATGTTTGGTATCAGTCACTTGTCTGATGTGTGGTGTGCAAATATCTTCTCCCATTTACTTAGTTGCCTGATTATCCTCGTGTAGTTTGCTTCTTGTTAATTTTCGGAGGCTCCAGCAGGCCAGGCTAGCGTCACGGTGGTAGACAGAGACAGACTCGAGGACACACAGCTGGGCTGAGTAGCTGCAGTTTAATCTTTATTCATGAACGAGCAAATCACCACACCATGTGCTTCCCCCATCATTCTCTTTCTGCTGCTGCTGCTGCTGCTGGGACTCTCCACGTCCTTAGCATACGGGGTGGGGAGAAAGAGGGCCGCAAAACTAGCAAGGACCAAACCATTTCTCTCAGAGGTAGGGGGAAGGGGGCCAAACCAACACGAAGAATACCAACAGCTTCTGATATGGAGATGCTCTTAAGTTTCATGTAATCCCATTTATTTACTCCTGTTTTCATTTCCCATGCCCAGGGGCTGAGTCACCAAATATATCTTGGATGTGAAGGTCCTGCAAAGTTTCACCAAAAATTACTTCTAAATTTTAGATTGTCTGGTCTACTATCTAGATCTTTAATCCATTTTGATTTGACCTTGGCATGTGCTGTTAGGTGGTGGTCGAGTTTCACTTTTCTACATGTGGCTGTCCAATTTCCCCAGCACCATCTGATGTTCGTCTTTCTGATGGAGTCTGCTATTTCACTGAGAACTGTTTCATTTCCCCTAAACCTTTCCTCTCCAAGAGTTTTAAATTCACAGTGTGGTGGTTGTATCTTCTAGTATTGATATTGTCTCCTCCACCTGATTAAGTCTACTTCTGAGGCCTCTTACCTCAACCTGAAGTGCATTTGTAGTATCTTTAGGCCCTGCAATTCTGTTTGGTGGTTTGTTTGGTTTCTATACTTTCCAGTTCTTTTGTAAAATGGTCACTAAGTTCTTGAATCTTAACTTAGGTTTCTTGAAGTGATTTCATAATGAGTTCCTATCTCTGCCATTTTTTTCTCTATCTCTGTTATTTTTTTCTAGATCTGTGTCTGTCTGGTTTTGGGGTTTTTGTCATTGCTGACTGAGTATTTCTCAGTTTCTACATTTAGTGTTCTTTTGTTATTGTGCCAGCAGGAGGTGCTGCAGCTAAGGTATTCAGTTTCCCTGCTTACATAGCTTGATGTGGGATGGGAGATTTTATCCTGAGTCGCAAGGCCAGGTCAGTGTCCCTGGTGTCAATATAGGGTCTCCCTGCTGTTCTTCCAGTCACTGTGGGGCAACAATAGCACTGGAAACTCAAGAAGTCAGCTACAAATTAGTAAATTTTTATGCAGTTTTTGCTTTTTAACAGTTCTTTGTTGCTTAAACTTTGACCCAGAAGTGGTGCAGCTCAGCTCCCAATTTGGTGTCAACCATCCCTGAGCACTGGTTTTTAGTCCTGGGAATCTCTCCCTCATCCCCTTTCTATCCACATGTGTGTGTACTCAACTGTAGCAAAGTTTTCTCCTTTTTTTTAAAGTTTTTTTTATGTTTATTTATTTATTTTCCCTTTCATTGCCCTTTTTTATTGTTGTAGTTATTATTGTTCTTGTTATTGATTTTCTCATTGTTGGATAGGACAAAGAGAAATGGAGAGAGGAAGGGAAGTCAGAGATGGGGAGAGAAAGATAGACACCTGCAGACCTGGTTCACCACTTGTGAAGTGACTTCCCTGCAGGTGGGGAGCCAAGAGCTCAAACTGGGATCCTTACACTGGTCTGTGCTCTTAACCTGCTGGGCTACCACCTGACTCCCCTTCTTTTTTTTAAACAGTTGTTTTGTTGACTCAGATCTGGAAGTCATGTGCCTCAGCTGTCACTCTCTCATTTTGGTGCCAGCTGCCCTTGAGTATAGCCTTTTAATCCTGGAAATCTCTCCCTCACTCACCCCCCTTTTTTTCTTATTAGCAATTTTTTATTTTTTATTAATAGTTTGTTACAAGATTATAAGATTATAATGAATAGTTCCACACACCCTTTTTCTGTCCATGAGCCACACCTGTCTGTACTTACCTGTGGCTTGGTGAGTTTCTGAAGAAATCCTGGTCATATTTTGTTGAGTTTTCAGGTGATTTTCATTGCTTTTCCTAGTTGACCAGGGAGAGTGAAACTTGCTGCTGCTATTCTATAGCTTCATCTCCAGAAGTCCTTCAATATCTGTCTTATGACATATGTCAAAATTAATGCCATCTGAATTTAAAATGTAAGCAAAACAATGAATGTGCAAGAAAACTATTTGGTGAAGAACTAGAACAACTTGAGGGAAGAAAGGACTTTATCACCAAAAGCAGAAGCCATAAGTTAAAATACCAGAAACTTCAGCTACATACAAAAAATATGGGGCTGAGTGGTGGCAGAACTGGTTGAATGCATATATTACAATGCTCAAGGACCCAGGTTCGAGCCCTGGCCCCTACCTGTAGGGGGGAAACTTTGTGAGTGGTGAAGCAGTGCTGCAGGTGTTTCTCTGTGTCTCTCCCTCTCTACCACACCCTTCACTCTTCATTTCTGGCTGTCTCTATCCAATAAATAAAGACATTAAAAACACATATAAGAAAAAAATACATATATTGACAAAAAAATTCAATGAAAACATTGGAGATAATTTCAAAAAGTATAATAAATAATTGATATAGAAATACATAAAACATTCTTGCAAAACACAAAAAAGTGAATAGTCTATGTTTTAAGACAGAGTTAAGGGGGGCCACAGAGCAGCAGCAGCTGTGTTTCTCTCCTCTCCTCTCCCAGGTCAACTAGGAATACCAAAGGAGACCACCTGGGACTGCAACAAGACAGGACTAGAACGACATCAGGAACCCACCAAATCACCAGTGAGTGCTAACATGTATGGTTCGTGGACAGAGAGGACTTAGGGAGATGATTAAGTGGCTGGTAACAGTGGCAGTTTGCCAGTTGAGACACCACCTCCAGTCTGTTTCAACAACAAAAAGACAGCTGAAGGTAGGAGACGACTCCCCTAAGACTCACCAAACGAAACTATGAGTATCCATTACTACTGCCCTCAGAATCTGAAGCAGCATCAGGGAGGCCCAGTGCTGACACACCAGGGGACAAATAACTAATGAGGAAACTCAGGATAAGATCTATATCTCTGTGGCCTAGTGATGGGGCTGTGAAATTCTCTTTGCATAACCACTGGATTATCTCTAACCCACCTTGCTTTATCTCGTGGTCAGGAGTCAGTGATTAAGCTAAGAAGCCTACTTATAGTTTAAAAGCCCACAGGCTTCCATAGCCTACAGGGAAGAAAAAAGAACAAAAGAGGCTTTTAAGCCAATGAGCTCCAACTCAGGGATTAAAATATTATTGAAACAACTGTCAATTTCCACAACTGTGAACCCTTTAATTACCTTACTTAGACACAAGTCGATCCAAGCAAGAGTGATCAGTAATTTGAAAAGTACTGAGAAAGGGATCTCATAATACACTATATAAAATGTTTAAACCAACAAGAAGAAATATTGGAGAAATGAACCAGGACGAGAGTCCAGCTAAACCCCCCACCACCACCAAAAGTTGAAGCACAAAATAATGAGGTCACCATCCAAACACTAGTTAAGGAAATAGTCACAGGAGTGAGTAAAGAGTTTGAAACAATTGTCGTCAGAAGTGCAGAAACAACAAATGAGACTCCAGAAGAAAATATTAATTATCTCAAGGTTATTAGAGAACTGAAAGCTGAAATAGCTGAAGTAAGAACACAACTAGCTGAACAAGCTAAAACAGTATCAGAACAGGATAACAAAATAGATGAACTCCAGAAAACAGTAGAGGGGAGAGAGAATAGAATCAATGAGGCTGAAGACAGAATTAGCAAGATCGAGGATGAATTAAAGACAACTAAAAAATAAGTAGGCAATTTCAAAAAGGGATTAAGTGATACTGAAAACAACAACAGAGACGTATTGAATGACTTCAAAAGAAGTAGGATACACATTATTGGCTTACCAGAGGAAGAAAGAGAGGGAGGGGAAGAAAGAATTCTTCAGGACATATTAGCTGAGAACTTCTTTAGTCTAGACAACATAAAAGATATAAAGGTTCAAGAAACCCAGAGGGTCGCAAACAGAGTTAACCCAGACTTAAAAAAACCAAAACACACCATATTTAGAATGAAAAGGAATAAGGATAAAGAAAGGATCCTGAAGGCTGCAAGAAAACAACGAAGAGTCACCTACAGAAGAAAACCCATAAGATTAGCAGCAGACTTCACACAAACTCTATATGCCAGAAGAGAATGGCAAGATATCTTTCGAGTGCTCAATGAGAAAGGCTTTCAACCAAGACTACTGTATCCTGCTAGACTGTCATTCAGGCCAGATGGAGGCATAAAAATCTTCTCAGACAAGCAACACTTGAAAGAATCAACTATCAGCAAGCCTGCCCTGAAAGAAGTTCTGAAAGGTCTCCTATAAACAGTCAAACCACCATAAATATGCCATATATCAGAACACTCTAAAACTTTACAAGAATAGAGTTAAAATATCTTCAATCTTTGCTATCATTACATGTCAATGGCCTGAATTTACCTATTAAAAGGCACAGAGTAGGAAGATGGATCAGATAAAACAACCCCACAATATGCTGTTACAGGAAACCCACCCAACTCAACAAGACAAACATGGATTCAAAGTGAAAGGATGGAAAACTATCATACAAGCCAATGCCCCACAAAAAAAGGGCATGAAGAGATATTCTCATATCTGACACAATAGACTTTAAAATAAATAAAATTAGGGAGTCGGGCTATAGAGCAGCAGGTTAAGCGCAGGTGGCACAAAGCACAAGGACCAGCATAAGGATCCCGGTTCGAGCCCCCGGCTCCCCACCTGCAGGGGAGTCGCTTCACAGGCGGTGAAGCAGGTCTGCAGGTGTCTGTCTTTCTCTCCTCCTCTCTGTCTTCCCCTCCTCTCTCCATTTCTCTCTGTCCTATCCAACAACGACAACAACAATAATAACTACAACAATAAAACAACAAGGGCAACAAAAGGGAATAAATAAATAAAATAAATATTAAAAAATAATAATAATAATAAATAAATAAATAAATAAAATTAAAGAAGATAAGGATGGACACTAGTTAATGTTCACATGATCAGTCAATCAAAAGGACTTAACAATTATTAACATCTATGCATCCAATAGGAAGCCATCTTAATACATCAAACACCTACTGAAAGAGCTACAGCAATATATTAACAGCAACACAGTCATAGTAGGATACTTCAACACCCCACTTTCTCAACTTGACAGATCATCCAGGAAGAAAATCAATAAAGAAATGAGGGCGCTAAATGATGAGATAGATAAACTAGAACTATTGGACATTTTCGGAGTCACTCATCCCAAGAAACTGGAATACACATTTTACTCAAATCCACAAGGGTCATTCTCAAGGATAGACCATATGTTAGGCCACAAAGACAGCATCAGCAAATTCCAGAGCATTGAAATCATCTCAAGCACCCTCAAAGACCACAATGGAATTAAACTAACACTTAACAATCAACAAAAGATTAGTAATAGTCCCAAAATGTGGAAGCTCAACAGTGCACTACTTAACAACTACTGGGTCAAAGAGGAATTAAAAGAAGAAATCAAAATGTTTTGAGAGTTCAATGAAAATGAAGACACAGGCTATCAAAATATTTGGGACACAGCTAAGGCAGTACTGAGAGGGAAGTTCATAGCCATACAAGCACACACTAGGAAACAAGAAATATACACAAATATACAGTCTGATTTCATATTTTAAATACCTAGAAGAAGATTAAAGGAACCCTAAAGCAACCAGAAGGACATAAATCACTAAAGTTAAGGCAGAAATAAATAGCATTGAAAATAAGAAAACTATATAAAAGGTCAGCGAAATTAAATGTTGGTTCTTCAAAAGAGTGAACAAAATCGACAAACCTTTAGCCAGACTCACAAAACAAAAAAGGGAGAAGTCCCAAATAATTCCGATACTAAATGAAAGAGGAGATATTATAACAGACACTGCAGAAATTCAACATACCATGCCAGACTTCTATGGACAACTCTATGACACTAAGCTAGAGAACCTGGAAGAAATGGACAAGTTCCTAGATACCTACGAACTTTCAAAATTAAGTAAAGAGGAACTAGATGACATGAACAGGCCCATCACAGCTAATGAAACCGAAACAATTATCAAAAACCTTTCCAAAAATAAAAGTCCTGGACCAGATGGTTTTACAAATGAATTCTACAAAACCTTCAAAGAAAAACTAATACCTCTACTTTTAAAAGTCTTCCAGAAGATTGAAGACACAGAAATACTCCCTTCCAGCTTCTATGAAGCCAACATCACTTTGATACCAAAAGCAGATAGGGACACAGCCAAAAAAGAAAACTATAGACCAATATATCTGATGAACATAGATGCTAAAATATTGAACAAAATTCTAGCCAACTGGATACAGCAGTATATTAAAAAGATTGTTCATAATGACCAAGTAGGGTATATCCCAGGCATGCAAGGTTGGTTTAATATGCATAAATTAATCAATGTGATCCACCACATCAACAAAAGCAAGACCAAAAACCACATGGTCATATCAATAGGTGCAGAGAAAGCCTTTGACAAAATACAACATCCCTTTATGATCAAAACACTACACAAAATGGGAATAGATAGAAAATTCCTGAAGATAGTGGAGTCTATATATCCAACATCATACTCAATGGTGAAAAACTGGAAGCATTTACCCTCAGATCAGGTACTAGAGAGGGATGCCCACTATCACCATTATAATTCAACATAGTATTGGAAGTTCTTGGCATAGCAATCAGGCAGGAGCAAGGAATTAAAGGGATACAGATTGGAAGAGAAGAAGTCAAACTCTCCCTATTTGAAGATGACATGATAGTATACATAGAAAGACCTAAGAAATCCAGCAAGAAGCTTTTGGAAATCATCAGGCAATACAGTAAGGGGTCAGGCTACAAAATTAACATTCAAAAGTCAGTGGCATTCCTCTATGCAAACACTAAGTTAGAAGAAGATGAAATCCAGAAATCAATTCCTTTTACTATAGCAACAAAAACAATAAAATATCTAGGAATAAACCTAACCAAAGAAGTGAAACACTTGTATACTGAAAATTATGAGTCACTACTCAAGGAAACTGAAAAAGACACAAAGAAGTGGAAAGATATTCCATGTTCATGGGTTGGCCCCTGCTAGTTTCACGGGCCCTCTTTTCCCTGCCCCCAGAACCCTGATGGAGTTTGAGAGTTCTGGCTGTGGCCACCGGAGGAGAAGGATGCAGGACAGATCTGTGTGGTGATTGGTTTGGGTTAGTTTATGAATCGTTGTTCATGAATAAAGAAATACAGCTTCTTGGCCCAGCCGTGTGTTCACGAGTCTCTGTCTACCACCATGAAGCTAGGCCGGCCTGCTGGAGCTCTGAACATTAACGACAAATGGCACCCACATGGACCTGACCTGAGCATCTCTCAGATAAGTGAAGACAATTTGGCTACCTATGCACTATATAGCCTTCTTTTCTGCTTGTGAAGAGATCTCCAAAGGCCTCTGCCCTTTCTTCATGAAACTGTTTCGCTGTTTCTGGAACATTTATCTCTTGACCACTCTGTGGTTTCCGCCCAACGCCAGCCCACAGGAGCCCAACGCCAGCCCACAGGAGCTGACTTTCCACTGCATGGCGCAGGGCATTGGGCGTGGGCTCCTCCCATGCTGCTCGGCCGCTGGAAGCAGGGCAGCAGACATGGCAGACAGAGCTGCGGCCTATCATGGCCGCCACCCCAGAGCACCTTGGCCTGTGCCTTCTTCATGGCCAGCCCGCCCACCCTCCTGCTATGAAGTCTGGACAGATCCCAGACCATCTGGAGATCGCGGGCTCCCTGCCGAAACTGGGCCCCTTGGCAGAGATTCCAAACTTGGGTCTGAAGGCAGATGAGCTAGAATACGCAGAGATTCGTCCAGAGATTGCAACCTACAATTCCTAGAAGTGGAGCTGCGCGGGAGGCCACCTCTGGATGGTGACCCCCCCCCCAACAACTAAGACAGTATAGATCTAAATTCGTGTTTAAAATGACATGTCTTCATAACAAAGGTTTCTCTCCTTGTGTATTAAAGACCATGTTTATGTGTGTGTTTAAATTTTGGTAACATTAACTTTAAGGTTAAAAATATAACTTAGACAGAGTTAAATGAAAAAGGTTTTCAACGTAATTCTCATAAAGATAAAATTAACTTACATTTAAAGTCTGAGGTAAAAATTAGTTAAAAATCAATATATTTTAACTAAGTCTAAAAAAAAAACAACCTGAGCACACCTAGGGTGTGTCTCCATCTTGATTGGGTGTAACAAAAGGTTAAATAGACTTATTGATATGAAAAATTCTCAAACTCCTTCTCAACTAAAAATGTTAGATTGCACTATGGTTATGCTAATGATTGTAATAGAGTTATCAATTGTGATAAACTTCTAACCTGCTACAAGTTTTGTTTCATAGTAAGTAAATTGCAGCTGTCAAGTTCTCTACAGAAAAGCAGAATTCCAACAGCTGACCTTCCTCATACAACGTTCCACCCCTGGCATTCTTCCGTGGGCATCTGCTTTGGACTGGCATTTCTATCGGACTCACTGGTACACCTCTTGGACACTTTGCACAAAACTAGCAGTTTCCCTTTATGCTACTGGGTTTCTCAAAGACTGACTGCAGCCAGTTGCCTTGAGACTCTAGGCCTCACCCTCCCCCCATGCTAGAAAATGCCCGTCGAGGCAAGTAACGCCCCCCAGAGGCAAAAAAAGGTCCCCCTCAGGCCTTCCCTTGGCAGCACACTGGTTCTTGTTACTCGCTTACATGTTCCTCCATGTTTGTGCCACTTTCTTTTTTTAAAAAAATGCCTGTACGATATAGGTTTCTGTTCACCCCACACCCCTGATACTATGGTCATTTAGTTAAAAAGAAAATGGGGAATTGTTGCTATGCTTCACATTGGTTTGGTCTCGCTCTCCCCCCACCAGGAGAATTGGTTTGGCCCTTGCTAGTTTCGTGCCTCTCTTTCTCCCCGCCCCCTATGCTACTTAGTTCCAGAGTTCTGGCGGAGCCGTCGGAGGAGAAGGATGCAGAACAGATCTGTGTGGTGATTAGTTTGGGTTAGTTTATGAATCGTTGTTTGTGAATAAAGAAAGATAGCTTCTCAGCTCAGCCGAGTGTCTCTGGTCGTCTCTGTCTACCACCACGAAGCTAGCCCAGCCTGCTGGAGCCCCGAACTCTAACGACACCTCACAGAATGAGAGATCTTTTTTTTTAATATTTATTTATTCATTTTCGCTTTTTGTTGCCCTTGTTTTATTCTTGTACTTTTATTGTTGTTATTGATGTCTTCATTGTTGGATAGGACAGAGAGAAATACAGAGAGAAAGGGGAGACGGGAAGGGGAGAGAGAAAGATAGACACCTACAGGCCTGCTTCACCACCTGTGAAGCAACTCCCCTGCAGGTGGGGAGCCGGGGGCTTGAACCGGGATCCTTGTGCTGGTCCTTGTGCTTTGCGCCACCTGCACTCAACCACTGTGCTACCCTCTGACTCCCTGGGATAAGATACATGTCATACATCAGACAAGAGGCTAATAACCAAAATATATAAAGAGCTTGCCAAGCTCAACAAGAAAAAAACAAATGACCCCATCCAAAGAGAGAGGACATGGACAGATTATTCACCACAGAAGAGATCCAAAAGGCCCAGAAACACATGAAAAAAATGCTCCCAAGTCTTTGATTGTCAGAGAAATGCAAATAAAAACAACAATGTGATACCACTTCACTCCTGAGAGAATGTCATACATCAGAAAATGTAACAGTAGCAAATGCTGGAGAGGTTGTGGGGTCAAAGGAACCCTACTGTTGGTGGGAATGTAAATTGGTCCAACCTCTGCGGGGAACTGTCTAGAGAACTCTCAGAAGTCTAGAAATGGACCTATCCTATGATCCTGCAATTCCTTTCCTGGGGATATGTCCTAAGGGACCCAACACACCCATCCAAAAAGATCTGTGTACACAGATGTTCTTAGCAGCACAATTTGTAATAGCCAATACCTGGAAGCAACCCAGGTGTCCAACAACAGATGAGTGGCTGAGCAAGTTGTGGTATATATACACAATGGAATACTACTCAGCTATAAAAAATGGTGACTTCACCATTTTCAGCCAATCTTGGATGGAGCTTGAAAAATTCATGTTAAGTGAAACAAGTCAGAAACAGAAGGATGAATATGGGATGATCTCACTCTCAGGCAGAAGTTGAAAAACAAGATCAGAAGAGAAAACACAAGTAGAACCTGAACTGGAATTGGAGAATTGCACCAAAGTAAAAGACTCTCAGTTGTGTCTTGGGGTGGGTAGGGGGGAGAATACAGGTACAAGAAGGATGACAGAGGACCTAGTGGGGATTGTATTGTTACATGGAAAACTGAGAAAAGTTATGCATGACAAACTATTGTATTTACTGTCAAATGTAACACATTAATTCCCCAATAAAGAAATTTTTTAAAAATTAAAAATAAATAAAGTAAAACATATTTAAAAAGGAAGGAAGGAAAGAAAAAAAGAAAGTAAGAAAGAAAGAAAGAAAGAGAACAAAAGGAGGACTAATAAGCTTGACAATGATGAATTCTGCCAGCAGACTTTTTTTGCATTCTCTGAAGGTGAGAGTATGAATTGACATAACCTTTCTAAAGGTCAATTTTACAAAATGTGGTAAAAACTTTTTAGAAATGCAGAACAGTTAACCTAGTTGTTTTGAGAAATAGATCTTAAGGAAATAATTAAGGTGACCAGGCAGGAGAATGACCCTGGAATGGTGTAGACAAAAGTAAAATACCATGGTAACACCCCATAAGAAACTGGCTGAAAACATTATTATATCCTTGCAAGGAAAGTACCCTTAAGTCATTCAGAAGAGTCTATTTATTTAACTATATTCATTGGAAGGACACTCATACAGAAAGATTTTTACACTGTATTGGTTTTTAAGAAGAAAAAGTCTGTTGTCCCACAGAATGACTATGTTTATACACAGACTGTACAAGATTTTTCTCTAGGTAATGAGAGTGTGTTTGCTTGGTTTTTATTTTCTTCCTTTTGCATGTTTGCATTTTTCATTAATTCTACAATAAACATGGACTGCTTTTGTAATGAGGAAGAAAAAAGAACAATGAAAGTTGTCACAGAGCCCCGGTCTCTGAGAAAACGGGTGGGGAAAAGATGGATCCAGTCTCAGAAATGACCCACAGAATGCGCCGTGGGGCCCTTCCCTGAGGTCAAGCCACCACCACCACCACCCTGCTGCTGGATCCCCCTCAATACAGGTCGGTCCCCTGCAGGGGGCATCCAGGAAACTGAAGAAAATGCACAGGGCAGTACGGACGCCCAGCTTGGCCCCCGATTTTGCCCCACGTGGGAGTCTGTTTGCCGGGTATAGTTTGTAGAGAAACCCTCTCCTTTGTGGACTCCCCTGGACTCTTCCTTCCCCTGGTTCAAATTCACTGAAGATAAGGGAGCTTCCTCTCTCTGCCAAGTCCTCACTGAGTCCCCGGGCTAGCCCTTGCCCCCCCTCCCCACCACCCTGACCACACTTCAACTTGCGTTCTCCCCGGAGGTGACACTCGGGGTGCAGTGGCCGGGAGCCATCCCTGCGAGGCCTGCGGGCCTAGGCAGGGCCCCGCGCGCTGCCGGGAACCCACTTGGATCAGCCGCGGGTTTGGGGACAGGGAGCCAGGGATCCCAGCGCCGAAATCGGGAGACGCCCGGGGCCCCCGCAGAGTCCCTGCCCACACAGCAATGGGGCTCGGAGCCCCTTCCTCCCTAGTACCGGGGCCCGGGACCTCCACCCCGCCAGGACTCAGTTCCGGGACATCTCTTTCCACTCCGCCTTCCTGGAGTCCCCGACTGCGATCGACAGGAAAACCCGGGTGGGCGGAGGGCGGGGGCTGCCCCTGTGCCGCGCGGGAGGCCAGAGGGACCGACTTGCCTCGACCCCGCCGCAACCCTCCTTCCAGGCCGGGTCAACCACATCTTGGGGGGCTGCCTCGCACAGCACCCCACCCTCTCCCGCCTCCGGAGGGGCTCCGATCCCGCCGCCCCCTCAGGGTGGCGCCAAGCTCCACCGTGCAGGACCTCGGAAAGCCCCCGCCTAGTGGGGGCGCTGCTGGGGACACCCTGGGGGCCCTGTTGGGGGCGCTGCTGGGGGCGCTCTGTGGCTGCTGTTGGAGGTGTTGTTGGGGGCGCTACTGGGGGTGCTGTTGGGGGCTTTCTGGGGGTGCTGCTGGGGGCGCTGCTGGGGGCGCTGTTGGGGGCGCTGCTGGGGGTGTTGCTGGGGGTGCTGTTGGTGGCGCTCTGTGGATGCTGCTGGGGGCGCTGCTGGGGGTGCTGCTGGGGGTGCTGTTGGGGGCACGGCTGGGGGTGCTGCTGGGGTGCTGTTGGAGAAGCTGTTGGGGGCGCTGCGCGGTGGAGCTGGCTTGTTTTGCAGTTTCTGCGTCTCCTTTGCCCCGCGCGGGCCGGTGGAGGCCTCTGGGGAGCACAGACAGAGCCGCCCGCCGCCCAGAGGGGAAGCGGGGCCCTGGGGAGCAGAGGAGCCGCGCGGGACTGAGGCTTCCACCCGACCACCTCTGAGTCCCGAGGCAGATCTAGCGGACGAAAAGAGCACTCCTACCCCCTTCCAGAAATGGGATCTGTTTTGCAAGCATGTCATCTGGGATCGCCCTGATCATTTTAAGAAAAGAATTCTGAGACGGTAAAAGCGTAGGGCGCGCAGTGGAATTTGAGATGGTAATACGCTCGGTGCGCAGTGAAGGGAGAAAAGAAGGGGGAGGAGGTTGTGTATCGGGCTTTTTGAGCAAAGACTCGGCTTTTGCAATAAGCGTCTAATGAAAAATAAACTATATTGATGCGACAAACAAGGCATGTTCTGGCAAGGTAAAAATGCAGTGGACTCCCCCACACTCCAGATGCTCCACCTGTCTGCTGTAATTACAGGGCTTCGAAGGGGGGGGGGGCGACGCGACAGCGAGAAATCTGCGTGTGTATTTTCCTTCTATTGTGCGGGGCTCATTTGAATTATAATGTGTTGCAGGCCGGAGTCGGAAAATTTGTGGCCGTGAATAATGAATCTTCCCGGAGCCCTCGGTACCTGTACTTCTTTTTAGTGTCCACTGGGAATAGCGTGTTCGACATTCAAGTGACAACACAGGAAGGATTTCAAAGTCCCTCAGCCCCAGAACGCTGTACACCCCGACGGCCCTTCTGCCTGCCCTTTCTTTGGCTCCAGATACAACAAAACTCCTTCTTTACTTAAAATATGTTCATGTTTCACATGGGGCCCGATTGTACCACAGAAATATAGTGCAGATAAGTAGGACCTTTTGAATCTCAGCTAACCCTGCCCACCACAAAGCTTCTAAGACTCCAGAATACTGCCCAGATTCCCCCCCCGCCCCGTTTTCTTTTCTAATGTTAAAATTGGGAACCAAGTAGAGGCACAATGGCTTGCCCCAGGCTGAAACAGGCTTTTCTGTTGTTAATATCATGAGCTGGGATCATAGTGGCTTTCCATAAGAAAAGATAATAAACATTCATTAAAAAAAATCTAGATTAAGTTTCCTGGGGTATTCAACTTTTTGGGACATTTTGTGGTGCTAAGCACTCTTGACAGAGGTATTAAATGCAAGGAGGGAAATGGAAAATCTAGTGACCTCATAAGCCTAAACTTTCAAACAAATTTGTCTTACAGTCAACTTTCTTTCTGATTTGAAAAAGATCCAGAAGTCTTTTTTAAAAAACAAGTTATTGTGAGCCAAATATATTAAGTTATATCCACATAATACTATTGAACCATGAAAAGAAAATTTTATTTACTGATACAGAAAGATTTTCAAGATGCACTCATACATATATATATATATATTTTTAACTTGTGTGACGTGGTGATTGTGTGTGTACCAACATATATTTTAATACACACCTATTGGTATAACTGTTTTCCCCCTAAATAGAACAGCTCCAAAGGAGTATTGTCTTGTAAGTGAACTCGGGGTGGGAGGTGATTTGTCAATTATTTATTCAAATCCTTTGTCTATTTTTTTTTACAGTAAATGAATTGCATGTTTTAAAAAGGGCAATAGAATTTAATAAATATTAAAGTCTTTCAAACTGTAATACAGCCAAGTCAGAACATGGTGAGAGAGAGGTGGGAAAAACATTGGTAATAGCTAATTGTAATCCTGGCTTTTAAAGGTAATTCCTTCCTCACTTCTCAGGGAGACTGTTAACAGCTTTGCCAAAGGAAGCGGTGGTTTGCTGCTCTGCCCACCCCTCCTCTCCAACAGAGGCACAGATAGGAAAATGACTTGAAAATGGGATACAGGAAGGAAGAAGAAGAAGAAGAAGGAGAAGGAGAAGGAGAAGGAGAAGGAGAAGGAGAAGGAGAAGGAGAAGGAGAAGGAGAAGGAGAAGGAGAAGAAGAAGAAGAAGAAGAAGAAGAAGAAGAAGAAGAAGAAGAAGAAGAAAAAGTAAAGACTAGGTTTAGTCAGCAAATTCAAAAAAGACCTCTGAGTTTCTGACTCCGCTTACTGTCTGAACTGGGGCATTTCCTTTGTGTCCTGAGAACTATTTCAGGACTTTGTAAGTCCCTGCTTATTAACATTCTAAGAGCTTTGAACCAAAAGGCAGAGAACCCCAAAGCCTGGGAAAGGGAAGAACTCTGCCAGACCTTTGGGTTGGTCTGAACCATCTTGAAATAGCTCTTCAGAGTCCCCTGTCCCATTTCCAGCAGCCACAAAGAGCAGGGAAGCTCAGGTCATCTACATGGTCTGGGATGTGGCCCTCCTTGCAGATGCTCAACCCTGCAGTCTAGTGGAGAGCAAAGATGGTCAGAGAGTCAAGCCCAAGAATCCAGCTAGGGGACCCTGGTCCTTAAAAGACAGGTTGGGCCACTGGCCCTGTAAATCTCCTCTCACCCAAAGAAAACAAGCAAACTCAATCAAACAAACAAAAGCACAAAAAAAACCATCTCTCCTTTCTCCTCAACCCTCCCTCCCCACCTTACTCCCTAGCTGTCTTTAACTGAGTCCAAACCTCTCTTTTGCTGCTTACAGTGGGGTTTCTCAACCTCAGCATTACTGACAACTTTTTTTTTTTTGCACCAGATAATTCCAGTAGAGGCGAGGTACTGCACTATCAAATGTTTCAGTAGCAGTCCTGTTCTCCTCTAGCCAAGTATCAGTAACCCCCCCCAAGTCTGTGAGAAATATATATATTGCAGTCAGAAACATGATGGAATGCAAATGATATGAAGATGTCATAATGGGGGTACTTTCCATATAACCCCCCCCAAATCCATGTGCTACCCTATTGTAGTCTGCTCCATGCTTCAGGAAGTCACTCTGATGGGCAACACTAGTAGTCTCATGGGCACCTGTCTTTCTCTCTGGTCTGTAGCAGGTGATGACCAATAAGAGCATGTGGGAGGCACGTGCAGCATACTATTCTGGATTTGCCATTGGCCAGAGCATGCATGATAAACTATGTCGTGCCCTCATAGGCCAGAGCTCCCTTCAGGAGGCTGTAGCCTAGAGCAAGCAATAACTGCTCCCTCTTCCTGGCCATCCTGCCGGGGAGGGGTAATGGCTACTGTGGTGCCAGTTCCAGGAAACCGCACCATCCCTCACTAGTTTCCATGACTCCTGGCCATGCTTAGATAACTAATTCCTTTATTAAAATCTCCTGGAATAAGTCAGTTTGACTATGCCATCTGGTTCTTGCTGGAACCTGACTGATACAGATGCTATAGAAAATTATTTGAGGAGGAGGAAAGGACTGAAGAACCACGGGGTGCTGCGTTATCAGTCTTAGGATTTATCCGGAAGACATGGAAACACTAACTAGAAGGGATATACGCACCCCTATGTTCATAGCTGCATTTTTCACAACAGCCAAAATGTGGAAGCAGTCTAAATGCCCATCGACAGATGACTGGCTAAAGAAGCCATGGCTATATATTCCACGGAATACTACTCTGCAATCAAAAAGATTGTTTCCTTAAAGACAAAATGGATAGAACTGGAAGTGATGATGCTTAGCGAAATAAGTAGAGATGAAAGACAACTACCAGATGGTTTCACTCATATGTGGAAATCAAAAACCTGATACACATGAACTTGGTTAAAAAAAAAAATGCAGAAGCAACCAAACTGTTTCTAAAACTTATGAGAACTATGGTGGTTATCTTTGGGAGCTAGAAGTGTAGGGACACAGAACTTTGATAGTGGGTGTGGTGTGGAACTATGTACACTGTAATCTTACAGTCTTGTAAATTATTTATTACAAATTAAAATTAAATTAAAAAAATAAAAGTCACCCACAAAATTTGAAGGTTAAAAAAAAAGAGTTTCTGAATCCTTTAACCACCCAATAGGATGAAATGCCCTGAATCAAAGCAGATGGTGTTAAGCTTCCTCTCTCTGTTTTTCCTCCAAAAGCCAAACCCAGCCCTGAAATGTTCCACTTACAACTCAAGAAAGTGCTTATCCCAATACCAAGAGGAGAGGTTGTCCCAACCACAGTCAGTCTTCAAAAAACACACTTGATTGGGGACTCAAAATAATTCTCCATGGGGAGTCCAGCGGTAGCACACGGATTAAGCACACGTGGCACAAAGCGTAAGAACCAGTGCAAGGATCCCAGTTCGACCCCCCGGCTCCCCACCTACATGGGAGTCACTTCACAAGGGGTAAAGCAGGTCTGCAAGTGTCTATCTTTCTCTCCCCTCTCTGTCGTCCCCTCCTCTCTCCATTTCTCTCTGTCCTATCCAACAATGACATCAATAACAACAGCAATAATAGCTACAACAGTAAGATAATAATAATAATAATAATAATGATCCTCCGTGGACCCAAGAGGTAGCAGAGTGAGTAAGATGCTGAACTTGGAAGCACAAGGTTCTGGATTTCATGCCCTGGATCCCATGAGCCAGAATAATGCTCTGGTGTTCTCTCTCCCTCCCTCCAATTCTCCCTCATTCTCTATTTTGTATAAATAAATAAATAAAATTTTTCACAATAATACTTGTCACCAATGAGAAAGAAAAGACCAAGGCGGGTCGAGAGGTAGTGCGATGGGTTAAGCACACATGGTGCCAGGCACAAAGACCGGCGTAAGGATCCTGGTTCGAGCCTCCAGCTCCCCACCTGAAGGGAGGTTGCTTCACAAGCAGTGAAGTAGGTCTGCAGGTTTCTATCTTTCTCTTCCCCTCTCTGTCTCCCCTCCTCTCTTGACTTCTCTCTGTCCTACCCAACAACATCAATGGCAACCATAACAATAATGACAACAACAAGAGCAACAAAGTGGGAAAAAAAATGGCCTCCAGGAGCAGTGGATTCATAGTGCAGGTACCAAGCCCCAGTGATAATGCTAGAGGCAAAAAAAAAAAAGAAAAAAGAAAAGATCTTCCCTTAATTATCAGTCTCTTTCTCTCTCTCTCTTTCTCTCTCTCTCTCTCTCTCTCCCTATTTTGTATAAATAAATAATTTTTAAAAAATAATATTCATCACCAATGAGAAAGAAAAGATATCAAGATCTTTCCCCAAGAACAAGTCTTTCTATCTATCCTTTCATATATAAGAGAAATGGATATGAAAGGAGAGCTAGAGCGAGCAAGAAATAAAGACGCCTGTAGCACTGATGCTCCACTCATGAAGCTTCCACCCCACAGGTGGGGACTAAGGGCTTGAATCTGAGTCCGTGTGCACTGCAACACATGCTTAAATTAAATGTGCCTCCACCTGGCCGTTCTCCTTTCAAGGACAGAAGAGGAACATATTGGCATATGTGAGAGCATTCTCTGGAAAATGAAAGCAAAGGAGTGTCCTCTGCTACAGCACAAAATTTTCTTTTTTAAAATGTTTTATTATTGTTTATTTTTCCTTTTGTTGCCCTTGTTGTTTTATTGTTGTAATTATTATTGTTGTTGATGTCGTTGTTAGGACAGAGAGAAACAGAGAGAGGATGGGGAAGACAGAGAGGGGGAGAGAAAGATAGACACCTGCAGACCTGCTTCACCTCCTGTGAAGCGATTCCCCTGCAGGTGGGGAGTCGGGGACTCAAACCAGGACCCTTAAGCCGGTCCTTGTGCTTTGCGCCACTTGCACTTAACGCTCAGCACTACCGCCCGACTCCCAAAATTTTCTTTTTAGACAGTGTCTCTATCTTAATTCTAATGTACCCAGGAACACTAAACTATGCCAGGCATGTAGGAGAGGGGATACCTTCTTGACTGGTCCTGGGCTATCTGTATTTGGAAAGGCCTCAGCCTTCCAAAGTTGGGAAGGAGCAGAGCTCCTCTGTGGCACTGGCTGGTGAGTACCCAGTGTGAGGAGGGCAGGTGCAGCAATGATGAGGCAAGGGAGCGAGCTCTACATCTGGAAGCAGTGTCTCTGGGCCAGGCCAGGACAACAAACTCAATTGTCCCTCTCAACAGTAGCCCTGCTGATCCCAGAGGAAAGAAAGCCAGGGGGCCATTTGAGCCAAGCCTCTACAGGAAGAATGCTGCCCTTTCTCTGCAGCTCTGGGTCCCAGAGTCATGGAATCAACAGCTCAGAAGCTGGCAGCCGCCCCCTCCCCCCCCCAGGCTTGGGCAGCCTCCCCCGTGGTCACATGGCCCAAGACAACTCAGTTCTTTGTGATAGTAGTTTGGCTGAGTGGGCTGAGGACCCCTGCAGACAAAGATATTTCAGGTGCCTTTTTGAGCCTCACCTCCCTCCCCAAAACTGATGAAAGAACCTCTCTTCCCTCACCTGTTCTGCCCCCATCTTGTCAGCCTCACCTGGGTCCTGAGACCCCTATAACCTGAGGCTTGATTGTTATTCACAGTAGAATCCATGTTCAAAAACCCAGGCCCAAGACAGCATCTGATTCAGGGAGCACAAGGGCAGCACAGACACCTCCAGGGCCTGTGCCTCATGTAGCTAACGTCAGAGATGTTTTATGAAAACAAGATTTGAGGTCACATTGCTTCTTGGATAAAAGGAACTTTGCTTCAAAGAAATTTGCTCACTAAACAACACAAGGAAAATTGCCAGAGTATCAGCGGCACCGCCAGCCATTCTCGAGTGGCCCAGTGTTTCCAGAATTGCCAAGTAAATCATTCACATTAGATCTGGGCCCCAGAGGCCAGATCGCCGACTCCCACAAGTCTTCAACCTCCCCTTCAGTAAGAACACAGAGACTGGACTAAATGAACCCCAAAGCTATTCCCAGTTCTACCCCTCCATTCATATTTAGGAACATCCTGTCTTTTGGCATCTACACAGGAGAAGTTAGCCAAGAAGGAAAAAGAGGCAGCCCAAATCTGGAGCCAGAAACCTCATGTTCAAATCCCAGCCCTGTCACTTAACCTCCTTGTAATCCTATGCTAGCAATTTTATCCTTCTGTTTCCTCATCTGGACACCAGGAATGGTTTTTGTACTTCCTGCACCACGATTAAATAAGATGGCATGAATAAGACATTTAGAACACATTACTCCTTTCACTTGTATAACACGCCATCTGAGTCTCTTCCTCTCACTAGTTCAGCCGTGCTAAGAACAATTTGGCAAACAGTTTTTCACAGGGCAGAGAATGGTATTTTTCTGGGGGAACTGAAAATAATGCCAGCCTTATTCCCTTCTCAGCAAGCATTCTCCTGTGCTATGAAGAAGGCTTGGCCTGGGGTCTGGAGTTCCTTGCAGAATTTGGCAGAATGCTCTGTCTCCCAGATTGAAGGGAAAAGCAAAGCACAGTCCAGAGCTTCCAGGCAAGTCAGGGCCAAAACTTCTGTCCCACCCTGAGCCTGCAGTAGGGTCACTTGTCACCACCCCACACCTACCCACCCCACACTCCCAGCTCCTACTTTAGGACCCCAGCTCACCAAGGTCTGTGCCGGTCCAATTAACAGGTCCAGAAACCAGTCATATGACTGATAGTGTTAGTGCTCGCTGGGGTGAGTGGGTGGTGTGGAGGGCAGGGGCGTGGCAGGAAAACAACCATGGAGGCATGGGCAAATCTGGAGTCCCTCTAGGTTAACTCAAAAGCATAGGATAAGAATGGGCCATGATGGTGTGAAGCACAAGGACTGGCATAAGGATCCCGGTTTAAGCCTCCAGCTCCCCACCTTCAGGGGGCTTGTTTCACAAGTGGTGAAGCCTATCTGCAGGTGTCTTTCTTTCTCTCCCCTTCTCTATCTCCCCCTCCTCTCTCTATTTCTCTCTGTCCTATTCAACAACAATAACAGCAGCAATAACAACAACAAAGGCAACAAAAATGGGAAAAATGACCTCCAGTAGCAGTCGATTTGTGATGCAGGCACCAAGCCCCATGACACAGGACCTAAAAACCCCTGTTGTATGCTTTACATTGGGTTGTTCTAGCTCTCCCCCTGCCAAGAAAATTGGATCAGTCCTGCTAGTTTCGCGGCCCGCTTGGCCCCGCCCCTAGGAACCCCGAGAGGGTTCCAGAGTTCCAGAGTTAGAGAGTGCTGGGTGCCGCCGCGGGGGAAAGAAGCAGCAGAGTTCTGTTTGGTTTAGTTTATGAATCGTTGTTCCTGAATAAAGAAATACAGCTTCCCGGCCCAGCCATATGTCTCTGGTCGTCTCTGTTACCCGCCCGTGAAGCTAGCCCAGCCAGCAGGAGCCTCCGAATTTTAACAATAAACCCCTATCAGTCAGCAAACACCTAGAAAGCCCATTAACAAATGTGTGTGGGGGGGGGAGGAGGTAATGGCTGGTTTCAAGTCCACTGTCCCCACCTGTGGGGCAAGAAGCTTCACAAGTGGTGAAGGAGTGCTGCAGGTGTCCCTCTCTCTCTCTCCTTCTCTACCCCCCCCCCAATTTTCTTTTGTCCTATCAAATGAAAAAAAAAATGGAAGAACTGGCTGCCACAAGAGGCGGCTTCCTCATGCATGCATCAAACCCCAGTGATAACCATGGTCGAAATGGTTTTTAAAATGTGTGTGTTGGGTAAGGCCACTTCACCTCTCTAGATCCTTGCACCCAGCCCTAGCCTGCCTGAGAGGCTTTGGTCATTATGAGACTGGAGGGTGAAACTAGAGGGGAATCAGGACCATTTTAGTTCCGTAATCCCCATTCCCACCCCAGGTCCCTTTATTTAAAGTCTCAATTTCTCTGAGATGCCTCTTTCCTCAGCCTTAGATCCCTCTCCATCAAGTGTAAGAGTGAGTGGGTCCTCTTCCTCTTCCCAGCCTCTTATATTTTCCATTAACCATGTCCCTGATTCTGCCATTAGCCCCAAGCCAAGAGTGTGTTACTGTTTTCTGCAGGACCTTGGCAGAAGCCAAGAGTTAGCCAAAGGGTTCATCACACCATCAGCTTTGTCTTCTCTTTCCCTTTTTGCAGATTTGTAACACAAAGGACTATACATCATAGATTTGTGAAATAGGAAGCTACAACCCAACTTAAAAATAGATAAGGATAGATAAGCATCTCAGTGTTTGTGTTCCACAGACACACTTCTATCAACACACACACACACACACACACACACACACACACACACACACACACACTATAGCAAGCAGTTAGGGAAAACCCTGCAAGTCTTCTTTTCCATTTGTCAGCTGAGGATTCACATCCCAGCTAGCTTATGTGACCCAAGAGACCATGGCCTGGAAATGCCATGGAAAGTGACAGTCACATGAAGTTTGACTCTCTTAGGTAGAACCCTGGGGACAGAAAATGCTGGAGTAACTCCAGTAGTCCCTTACTCACTGTTACAGGGAACTAGGACAGAATGCCACACACCCAGGACTTTGGGGCAGCTTTCCTACCTTCCTGCGGTGATAATCATGACTTTGTGCAGCCCAGCAATTTGGCGCCTCAGCAACCAGACTCTTGGTAGGTGCCTGGGCTTGACCATTATGGGAGATATTATGATCATGATTACAGGATGGCTGAGCCGTCCAGCAAAGTGACCGGTAATTTGCAATCTAATGGCCATTCAGTAGTGGGTAATATTATGGACCTTACCCTGCAATTGTCAAACAGCCAGCCTTCTCTAATGTAGCAGTTTTCCCATCAAAAGCCCAGCCTTTGCTTTTGATTTCTGCTAATCAGTAGCTGTGCCAGCTTTGGCTTTAGATTTGGAGAAGCTAAACAAGGGAGCGTGAAATGATACACTCCTCTTTAGGGCCCTGGAATGAGAAGTTTAGGCAGTTTTGTCAAGTGGAGAAAAAAAAAAGTGAAAGAAGCATCTGGAAGGCAATTTTGTTTCTTAAAAGAGCAATAGAAGCTGGCCCCCAAGCTTTGCAGAAGTGGAGCAAATGCTGCTGGGGATCTGGGAAACTAATGATGCCAGGCATGTGCACAAGTCCAGTTGAGGGTGTGCTCAGAGTCCGTGCCCCCATGCCCTTTGGTTTGCACATGTGTATATGTACACACACACACACACACACACACACACTACAGTATTTTCCATCTTCAGGGATGCTGGCTGACAGATTCCCAGAATAGGTGATGAAGGTCTTTCCAGTATGCTGTCCACAATTCTGCTTGTGGGCATGGCTCAGCTCCATCTGCCCTGATGTCAGCAGGCATTGTCAGGGGAGAAAATTGTCTGATTAGAGGCTCGGGGCACATGGGTCACAGTCCACTGGGACACCTCAATTTCATGCCACTCAACAGTACTTTTTTACACAGCCAGCAGGAACTGCTGGGCACTCGTAAGTTCAAATCCATCACTAATGACCAGTTTGACCTTGAGCGGTCAGCTTAGCCAAGCTGGCATGTGCAAGGCAGGGAAAGGAATCCATCACTGACTTTCTGCACAGCAAGATAGTGGCTTTATTTTTCTGAACCTCAGTTTCCTCGGCTGTAAACAGGGTTGATAATGCCTTCCCAGTCAGTCATTTAGAGAATGTCCTATGAACCAAATGATGACCTATTTGTTTTGAAAAATATAATAAGGTGAACAGCCTTCTAGAGGAATAAATTGCACATTTGGTGCTGACCTCAGGCTTGGTTCTATCCCCATTAACCTTATTATGAGGAAAGCCCTGGCTAGTGGTTTGGCAAACATCGCCTGCTTTTCATGGAGACAGGTGCCTACAGACGGACCTTTCAGCTGTATATACTGAACAATATCTCAGCCGAGATATAAAGAAGATGCTCATATACATGTTACAATGTGCAAGGACCCAGATTTGAGGCCCCACTCTCCACCTCCAGGAGGGAAAGCTTTGTGAATGGTGAAGCAGTACTGCAAGTATCTCTTTCTCTCTTTCTCTCTCTCTTTCTCTCTCTCTTCCCATACCCTCTCAATTTCTGCTGGCCCTTATCCAGTAAATAAAGATAATAATAAAAAAATTAAAAAGAAGAAGCTCATGAGGGAAGGAAAGGAAGGTAATAGGACTTAATGTTCTCAATCTGCATTCATAATCTTACTGGCAGAGAACAGTGACTTCCTAGCACTCATTCTGGGGATCTTACGTCTCCAATTCCTGCTTCTTCCCTTGTCATTAAGGACAACTTGCCACATCCTGCATGACTGCAAGCCACAGTGGAATTCCCAAGGAAGCAAAGCATAATGAATTCAGAAACTAAAGCCTTCTTGCTCCCTCCCCCCACTGCCCTCGCCCTCCAGCACTGCTCAGCTCTGGCTTATGGTGGTGCTAGTGATTGAACCTGGGAGCTCAGAGCCTCAAGCATGAGAATCATTTGCAGAACCATTATCCTGTCTCCATAGCTCCAGCTTTCTTGCTAAACCCTGCACCAGGTCACTTCCAGACCACAGAGTTAATGGGACTTGAAATTATGAGGCCTTCCAGTTACTAGGTTATCTCTGTGGTCAGAAAGAAAAGGCCAAGAAAGGAATCAAAAGCTGAAAGCCTTCATCCAATCCTGAGCTGACAGCTAAGCCTGATCCTGTCACACTTGACCTGCTGCACTGCTGTGTGTCACACACAGAGACACTGGACCATCAAATGCCTCGACCCAAGAAAGAAGAACATGGGAACCAGTGTCCAGAAGGTACTTGGATCAGACAGAGAAGCAACGGACAAGATGTGACTCCTGGTCTCAATGGAATCTAGATTTAGGGTACTGGCCTGAAATAAAGTCACAAGGAGTTTATGATGGGAGATGGAAGGTGAAAAGGATGGTCATTGGAAAAAACTAAAGAGAAGAAGCAGTTGACCAAGTTAAAAAAAAAAAAATCAGACACATTATATAACCAAGCAGGAAAATAGATGTTACTAAAAGCCATGATAGACCCTGGGTTCCCTCCTCCCAATACACTCCACCTTAGATTATGATGTAACACAGCCCAGTAATTCCAGTAGATGTGCCACTGCTCTGGCATCCATCAGACACAGAGGGAAATTTCCTCCCTCTTAAGAGAAAGTCACAGAAAGAAACATCCCCTCCTCTTCCTTCAGACAGAACCACAGCCATATGTGATATCTAGAACAGCTACAATCATCTTGGACCAACCAGATGGTGAAGTCAGTATTCAAGAAGGCAGAAGAGAGAGGCACAGAGACCTATCTCCTTGATTACACTCATCATCACCTGAGTTGGCAACTATGCAACCTGAATCTTCAAATTCTGCAATATAGCGCATGTCCCTTATTTGAACCAGTCTTAGTCTACCAACTCAGAGCAACTTATGTGGTAGGGGAAGCTGGACCAGTAAGGGCAGAGTGGACCTATACCCACATTCAGCCGTGATCTGGCAAGAGGCCTTCCTAAGCTGCCCCTGTAAACCTAGGGTCTGCCCAGCATAGCCTGGAGCCAGCTGAGTCTTACAGGTGTGGAATTCACAGCCTCTGCTGCCACTCAGAGAGCTGAAATGGAGCAGAGCCAGGCAGCCCATTATCAACCCCCACCCCAGGGTTTCTGGAACACAAATGTCCAGGCCAGTTGGGCATTTCCCCTTCCCTCTAGGGATCTTCCCTCACTCAGCCTCCTCATCAGTCACCTCACAGCTGCCAGGCACAGAGTCTGACTCCAAATGGGAAACAGTGCTCCTTGGAGCCCCTCTCAGGATGGTATATCCCCTGAACAGCTGGGGCTTCAGGACATTTGCCCCCCATGAAATGCTTCATTCCAGAACAGTGGAAATACACACTTCAAGCCACCGTCTCACCGAGTGTCTGTTTGACAAGCTGGGGATGGCAAAAAGGCTGAGTTGAGCATTTCAGATGGGTCAGTATCTGTTTATTTATGTGCTTATTTGTTTGTTTGTTTGTATTTTAAGATCAGAGTATTAAGAAGCTCTGGCCATTGGTAGTGTCAGGGATCAAACCAAATCTTGAGCACTACTGCTGCTTTATCTTCCAGACCCTGGCTTTTGGTTTAAGCGCCATCTAAGTTCCAGCTGTTTGTGGCAAGTTCCTTTGCAGTGGGAAAGGGAGGCCAGGAAACATCAGTGTTGACTTAGTTGTCCTTCCTAAACACATCAGAAACCCAGAATTGGCCAAGGGTAGAACAGCAGGGGAAGAGCACATCTTAGCTCTATAGGTACAGAAGCAGAGGTCTAGGGGCACAAAGATAGCTCACCCAGTAGGACGCTTACCTGGTTATGCACGAGACCCAGGTTTGAGCCCCTACACCATGTGACAGTGACAAAGCACCAGAGAAAGCACTAGTGTGATGGTGTCTCTCCCTCTCTGTGTGTCAGTTTCTATCTCCCCCCCATCCCTCAAAACAAACAAAAAGCTGGTCCAGAAGCAGTAAAATCATACGTACACACACAAGGACCTAGCTCCATGGAAAATCAGAAAAAGAAAAATGGGTCTAAAAAAGATGAGAGAGGCCTCATGGGGCCACATGAGTGACTGAGGTCAGACTCTAGTGGCTGAGGTCCAAAACCTCTTCCTTAAGTTTAGTGTTGCTTCTTTCAACAACTGTGACACAGTCAAGGCAGGGTGTCCAGGAAAAAAAGTGGTTAGGGAGTCGGGCGGTAGCACAGCAGGTTAAGTGCAGGTGGCGCAAAGCGCAAGGACCGGCTTAAGGATCCTGGTTCGAGACCCCGGCTCCCCACCTGCAGGGGAGTCACTTCGCAAGTCGCTTCTCCCCCTCTCTGTCTTCCCCTCCTCTCTCCATTTCTCTCTGTCTGATCCAATAATGACAACATCAATAACAACAACAATAATAACTACAACAATAAAACAAGGGCCACAAAAGGGAATAAATAAATATTTTTTAAAAGTGGCTAATACTTTCAGATTAATAACACAGGGATCTCTGGGGGGGGGGTGAATCTCCTTCTTCATCTACTATTGGGAGCTTTGTCTCTATCTGTTTCGCTGGAATCAATTGACAGGCCCAGGCATCAGCATTTCTCAAAATCTCCCACAGGCAAGTCTAACATGTCTCTAGGGATGTGAATGCAGATACCAACAAGTGTGGAGCAGGGCACCCAAGTTGGGGGCTTCCGAGATTTAGGGGGAAGGAACCGATTCTTTCCTGAGGGAACTTTCTACCTGTAGCGAAGTGTTCCCTGGTCAGTACTATAAGGCAGGTATGATATGATGCTGCACTGAGTAGGTCTGCTCCTAATCATTAGTGTTGGGTTTGGGCATGAGCACACTGCCTCCTTTGGTGGGGGACAGAGTGGAATGACAGCCCCCAAGTAGAACCTTCTATCCCTGAAGCATGACTAGGTGACATTCAAACACCTGGGATTCTGTTGGATAGCACTGCAAGACATCATGGCAGAAGGAAGAGGAAGGCCCTCAAGATGGAAAGCTCACCCATTCATTCTGCCACTCATTCCCTCCTTTTCCCTGATTCTCCAGGGGGAAAAGCAGTCAAATAACACATGTGTAACCTACTCTCAATCCTGAGGTTTTAGAACTGGAAAAAAAAAAATCTCAAAGAAATAGCTCCCAATGATCTTGGAACTATATGCCTCTGACTGCCTAAGTTTTGTGAACAGAACTAAAAGTTCAAGTTTCAAAACCAACCTCCAGAGATTCCTATTCAAAAGGTCCAGAAATCTGAATGTTTAAACCAAAACTTTAAGTGGCTGGAGGGTGGCCTACCTGGTAGAGAGCACATATCACCATGTGTGAGGACCCAGGTTCAAGCCCCAAGTCCCCACCTATCAAGAGGAAGTTTCATGCACAGTGCTGCAAGTGTCTCTTTTCCTCTCCTTCACTATCTCTGTCTTTCACCCTCTTTCAAAAGAAAAGAGAGAAGAGGAGGAGGGAGAGGGAGGAGCATGAGGAAGGAGAAAAAGGAAGAGGAGAAGATGAAGGAGAGAAAGAAGAAAAAGAAATGTCTCCAGGAGTGATGGCATTTTGTAGCAAACAGGCCCCAGCAATAACCTTGGTTGCAAAATAATAATAGTGATATTAATAACAACAGCAATAGTAAAAGCTCTCCAGGTGACTTCCCAACCACTGCGGTGAATCTGTCCTCCTTTCACAGGAGAAGACTCTGAAGTTCAGGGATCCAGGCCCCTCATCTTGGCAGAGCACAGTGTAGCAGTATAGACCCTGGACTGGGGTCCTTCCAGTATTCCTGGCTTGAATATCAGTGCTTTCCCTCACTGGGAGATTATGACAAGTCCCCTAACCCCTCAAATCCAGCACTTCCACTATTAGATATTCCAATGAGCCCCCAGGTTCCCAACAGCATCATTTGTAATAGCAAATGACTGAAACCAACCTAATTTTCCATCAAGAAGAAACCAGTTGTGTGAATCAAGGCCCATCCATGCTGTGGAACACTGAAAACAGAAAGGAAAAACAGCAGTTCTGTCTGTGTCTTCTGTTATAGGAAGAGGAAAAAAGCAAGGTGTGTGTATCGCAGTCAACATTCTTACCTTTTGGCCTCTTCCATCTTCCCTCAGCCATCACACATGAGAGAAGTCCTTAGTCTGGTGGATTTTCTCTCACAAATGTCTCTATGTCTATGCATTGTCTCCATGCCACCACCACCTCCTTGTCGATTCCTACAGGACCTTCCAAAATCAACCTGGTAGAGATGTGACTGCTCCACTTCCTCTATGAATCCATCCAGAACTCATCCTAGCTGAGCCTAAAGAGTTGTTTCTGATCCTTGCTTACTTTTCTAGCTTTACCTGCACGACTTCTCATTCCCATCATGAAGCTTAAATGATTAAAAAAATAATCTACTAGCTTTTTCCAAAATGGAGACCCCAAATCCCATCTGCTATATTCTTGCCTTTAGGTTCACGATTATTAAGCAATTAAGCAATTTGTTCTGCTTCATATCTTGATGCTCTTTCAGTCACCAAGTTGCAGATGCTCCCATGATGCCAGCCTTGCTTTCCTGGGCAGACGACCTCATCAATATGTCCTGGAATCCCACCTCCCCAGAGCCCTGCCCCACTAGTGAAAGATAGAGATAGTCTGGGAGTATGGACTGACCTGCCAATGCTCATGTTCAGTGGAGAAGCAATTACAGAAGCCAGACCTCCCACTTTCTGCACCCCATAATGATCCTGGATCCATTATGCCAGAGGGATAAAGAATAGGAAAGCTTCTAATAGAGGGGATGGAATGTGGAATTCTAGTGGTGAAAATTGTGTGGAATTGTACCCCTCTTATCCTATGGTTTGATCATCATTATTAAATCAAGAAGGAGAAGAAGAAGGAGGAGGAGGAGAAGAGAGAAACTTATTTCTAAGAATAAAAATATAATAATAATAGGCCATGCTTTCTCTCATTCTTCTAGATCTACCTCCTTCTCTCCCTCCCTGCTTGGATGATTACCTCTAGTGACAGTCATACATCTTAATTTAGCGAGGGTGTTGCCTCTGTCACAACTTTTTCCTTGACCCTCCCTCCCTCCCAGCCCAAGTCCCAAGTGCTCTCTTAGATTCCCTTGCCTCACCCATCAAAGCGTAATTCTTGCCACTGCACAGGCAATATTTCTTCTGCATACATATCAGGACACCTCAAGCTCTGAGAAAAGAGAAACTTGATCCATTTTACCCCTAGATTCCCAGGGCACAAACACTCCCACAAGCAGATGCTTAATAAACATTTCTTCACTTAATAAACATTTCTTTGCACCTGGATCTTATATAATGTTGGACACAATGTCACTTTAACAAAAATAAAAACAAAAAAAGAAAGAAAGAAAGAAAGAAAGAGAAAAAAATATTTCTCTGGCAAACAAAAATGAGCACTCATCACAATGCATTAAAAATGACTTGAGTTCATCAAGTAAACTCTGTGTGACAGGCACTGAGACTACAGAGATGAATTAGACAGTGTCTGGAAGACAGAAGAATTTATTTATTTGTTCGTTTGTTTGTTTGTTTATTGTCACCAAGGATATCATTGGGGCTCAGTGCCTACACAAGTCCATTGCTCCCAGTGGCCATTTTTATTCTCCTTTTATTCTTTCTTTCATTTTTTGATAGAGACAAAGAGATATTGAGAGAGAAGAGGAAGATAAAGAAGGAGAGAAAGACACCTGCAGCACAGCTTTATCATCCATGAAGCATTCCCTCTGCTGGTGAGGACTGGGCACTTGAACCTGGGTCCTTTCACATGGTAACACAACTGCCCCCTAGAATAAAACTTGCAAATTATTTATTTCATGAACAAGAGAGAAGCCAGAGCATCACTTCAGCATGCGTACTACTGGGAGTAGAACAAAGGGCCTCAGACAAGCAAGTACTTCACTTTAACCACTGAGGAACTTCTCCACCACAAATCGTGTTTGTTTGTTTTTAAATATTTATTTTTATTTATTTTCCCTTTTTTCGTTGTCCTGGTTTATTATTGTTGTTGTTGACGTTATTGTTGTTGATGTCGTCGTTGTTAGATAGAACAGAGAGAAATGGAGAGAGGAGGGGAAAACAGAGAGGGGGAGAGAAAGATAGACACCTACAGACCTGCCTCACAGCCTGTGAAGTGACTCCCCTGCAGGTGGAGAGCCAGGGGGGATCGAACCAGGATCCTTATGCCGGTCCTTGGGCTTCGCGCCATGTGCGCTTAACCCGCTGCGCTACCACCTGACTCCCCACAAAACTTGTTTTTAATGTCTAATAAGGACAGAAAGAATCTATTTGTTCTGTTGTATATTCACTTACCCCAGATTGTAGCCAGTGTTCAAGAAAAAGGTGCAGGACATAGCATACCAGTAGCTCAAAGCTGGTGAAATGGGTTAGAAACCACAGAGAAAAATCATCACAGGGAGTCAGGCGGTAGCACAGCGGGTTAAGTGCACATGGCATGAAGTGCAAGGACTGGCTAAAGATCCCAGTTAGGGCCTCCGGCTCCCCACCTCCAGGGAAGTCGCTTCACAGGCGGTGAAGCAGGTCTGCAGGTGTGTCTTTCTCTCCCCCTCTTTGTCTTCTCCTCCTCTCTCCATTTCTCTCTGTCCCATCCAACAATAACAACATCAATGACAACAACAATAACTACAACAATAAAAAAGAAAAATCATCACAAAGACCAAAGAAATTAATAAGAATCAAGTGCTCTGAAACTTAAATAACATCATAAGTGAATGTCACCTCAATGATTCTTCCTCAGAAAAGCAGGGAGAACTTCAGTTGATTCATCTTGTCAAGGTTTGGAGTTTGGCCTAAGCAAATTGTCATATAGACAAGTCTGTGTGACTTCTGTGTCATTTAGTTGTCTTGTGGATCAGTATTCTTCTAAATATATTCTGATTCCATGCTAAAGTAGATAGAAGTGTCCTATTTTACTCCTTTCCTTCTCCCAGTTTCATTGAGATATAATTGACACAAAACATTGTATCAGTGTAAAATATGCAACATACAATTTGATATATGTAACAAAATAATTATAAAAAGAAATGTAATCATCCATCATCTCCTATAGATTTTTCTTCTTAGGATTCTTCTTTCATGCGCTCATCATAATTTACAAAAATATATTTAGTTAAGTTTTTAATGTGTTGACTCTCTAATTCTGTCACTAACCTTTAAATGATGGTAAGGACAATAATAATGACTAATTTATATCGCCAGAACCCAGTGCTGTGTCTAGCCCCAAGCAAGTGTTCAGTAAATATTTGTTGTGAGATGTGTGCTCAGCTGGGTGTGCCACTGCCAGACCCAGTAAATATTTGTGAGAATTAAGGGATGAACATAGCATGGGAATTCATTTCTCACGGGTCATGGATATAGTTTAAGCCCTCAAAGCACAAGATTTGCATATCTGACAATTTGTAATGGTTCAAACTTAGAAGTAACCCAGATGCCTAATAACAGATGAGTAGCTAAGAAAGTTGGGGAGCCGGGCAGTGGTGCAGCAGGTTAAGCACAAATGGTGCAAAGCACAAGGACCAGCATCAGGATCCCAGTTCAATCCCCCGGCTCCCCACCTGCAGGGGGTTCGCTTCACAGGCGGTGAAAGCAGGTCTGCAGGTGCCTCTCTTTCTCTTTCCCCTCTCTGTCTTTTCCTCCTCTCTCAATTTCTCTCTGTCCTATCCAACAACAATGACAGCAATAACAACAACAACAATGACAATAAACAAGGGGAAAAATAAAAATAAATAAATAAACTTAAGAAAGCCATGGTATATATGCACGAGGAGTACTACACAGCTGTTAAAAAACAAAGTCCTCTTTTTTTTTTTTATCTCATCTTGGACAGCACTTGAAGGAATCATATTGAGTGAGCTAAGCCAGAAATAAAAAATGAATACTGAATGATCTACTCATAAATGGAACTTTAAAAGCTAGAACAGCAAGGAAAAACATAAGGTGAAACATGGACTGGGTGTAGCAGATCTCATCAAAGCAAAGGGCTCTGAGGAAGGAGGGAGGGGGGTGGTGTTGGGGTCCTAGTGTGTAGTGGTGAAAAGGACTGACATTGGGGAGAGAGTATCTTGCAGACACTTATCATAGGAAGATAAGAGGTTTTAACTATATGTCAAAAACTGTACCGTAAGCCATTAATCAATCACGCTCCCCCTCAATAAAGTGCCTGAGTTTTGAAAGCCCCCAGGTTCAATCCGCAGCTCTACCATAAGCCAGAACTGAGCAGTGCTCTGATCTCTGCTTCTCTCTTCTCTCTTGCTTATGAAAAGAAATTTCATTCATCTTTGGAGAAACATTTGCTCACTAGATAGTGAAAAGCCCTTGCAAAATCAGTCTGATGAAAGAGACTTAAAAAAAAAAATGGAGATGGTGATAAGTCAAGGTCACTAATGAATCAGTTTTTTTTTTTAAGACAACCAAAATATGAAACCGAGAAGAGAGATGCTATAATAGAGCACTGACTGATAAATTCAGAGCATTTCACACCACTGAGCTGTGAATAAAATCCTGCTTACCTCAACAGTGTTAGTGAGTTTCTGCATTGTTTGTGTTTTGCTGAGATGAGAACGAGAACGCATGGGCTGTCCCAATCAAGTGCTGGCTATAATTAGGGAGTGCTGGGAAAAGGATGTTGGAGAGAAATCAGCCTGCATATTTTTCTTCCGTTGTGGCTGGCTCATTTGAATGATAATGTATTGCAGTCTGGGGTGTAGCATCCACTGCCTTGAATAATGAGATAGCTCTGGACTCCTGGTACCTGAGTGGTTGGTTAGTAGCCAGTGACAAACAGGGAGCCCTATCTTTGGGTGGTAAGAAGATGATCTCAACATGGCAGGAGACAGATGCTGGGAAATGCCCCCACCATGGGCACCATCAGGAGCTTCTATCACGGAGAGTTTCATTTATTTTATTCAGAGTCATTTTTTTTCCAGCTGAGAAGCTTGCAAATGGCTGACTGGAAATATCCTGTGGTGCTGAGACACTGGGATCAGAAACCAAAGGAGGTGCACAATCCTTGTCCCTGGGGACGCTTCCCACCCACCAGCCCGCTATTTGTTTTCAAAGATTCAGGGGGAAAACTTGACTCAATTCAAGGGACAGAGCTAGGTGACCGCTGGGGGACCCTGCCACTGTGGTGAATTTTCAAATATCAATTTGTTTTACGTGAACACATATACCACCTGTAAGATACCTACATGGATCAATAAACACTTAGCGCTGGGGACTTGCCATCAGAGATTGAAAAGCAACATGGTGAGTGAGAAAAGAGCATGGTCTCCGAGCCTGGAGATAGCTCGCCTGGTAGGCAGGGGCCTTGCCATGCAAGAAATCCCATTTGAGCCTCCACCCCACATGGCACCGGTGGAAGTTGCTGTTGCTGTGATATCTCTACCTCTCTGTCTCTCTATCTATTGATCTGGAAGGAATGAAATCGCTCTCTGTGTTTTTAATTAATTTATTTATTTACTAATGAGAAAGATAGGAGGAGAGAGAGAAAGAACCAGCCATCACTCTGGTACATGTGTTGCCAAGGATTGAACTCAGGACCTCATGCTTGAGAGTCCGATGCTTTATCCACTATGCCACCTCCCGGACCACTCTTTTTAAATTATTTTTTTCTTTTGCCATCAGGGTTATTGCTGGGGCTTGGTGCCTGCACTACAAATCCACTGCTCCTGGAGGTTATTTTTTCCCTTTTGTTGCCCTTGTTGTTTATTATTGTTATTATTACTGTTGAGAAATCGAGAGAGGAGGGGACGACAGAGGGGGAGAGAAAGCTAGACACCTGCAGACTTGCTTCACTGCTTGTGAAGCACCCCCACACACACATTGGTGGGAAGCTGAGGGCTCGAACGGGGATACTTAAGCCCATCCTTGTGTTTTATGCCACGTGTACTTAACCCACTGTCCTACTGCCCAGCCCCCGAAATCTCTCTCTTTTTCACTGACACACACACCTCAGTCTATAGTCTCTGTCTGAGTCTGAAACCTGGCCTGTCACTTAGCAGCTGTAGAAGAGCTCTATGGCTGAATTTCCTCATCTATAAGATGGAGCAAGGAAAATGACAGCCTGTCTTCATACATAAGCATTATGGAAGATTTAACTGTGCTAATTGCTGCAAAGCACTTAGACTAGTCCTTCATGCATGTCCAAGGAACACTAAGAATTACCCACGATCAGCATTGCTCTGTGCAAGTCCCAAGAGACAATCAACCTCCAAGTGGCAAAACAGGACTTGCAGAACGAGTGTGGGCTCCCAGGTAAGCTAGGTCAGGGCATGGCTCCACTGCCGCCTAGCAGGGTCACCCTGGGCAAGTTACTTAACCCTCTGAGCTTTAGTTTCCTCATATGGAAACAGAAATGCCTAGTAGAAACTGCTTCACACAGTAGTTGTGAGGAACTAATTACACATGCTTTTCTTTCTTCCTCTCTTCCTTTCTCCCTTTCTTTCTCTCTTCCCTTCTCCCTTTCTTTCTCCCTTCCTTCCTTCCTTCCTTCCTTCCTTCCTTCCTCCCTCCCTCCCTCCCTCCCTTTCTTTCTTTCTTTCTGTCTTTCTGTCTTTCTTCCTTTCACCACCAGAGCTTCAAGCCTGCACAATTCCACTATTCCCAACAAACTCTTTTTTTTCTCAATTTTTTATTTATTTATTGGTTCAATCAAGAAGGAAGGGGAGATGGCCACTTGTGACGCTTCTCCCTACAAGTGAGAACCAGGGTCCTTGCACATTGTAATATGTGCATTTTACTGGATGGACCACCAGCCACCCACCTTTTGTCTGTAAGTACCACCTCTTTCTCTAAGTGGAGGGGAAGAGTGGCGAGAGAAGGAGATATACAATAACACACTCCCACTCACTTGTGAAGTTTCCCTTTTGTAAGGTGTTCCCACGTAGCAGCCAGGGGCTCAAACCCAGGCTCTATGCATGCATGGTAATGTGTGTCTTCTACTCAGACATATGCTGGGGTTTTTTGTTGTTGTTGTTTGTTTTGTAAGAGTACCTTGTACATAGCACATACCACATGCTGGATAACAATGCTCACTTATGTTTCTGTCATCATCATTTTCTAAACCAACCAGAAGGACTTTGGTATTTAGACCGTAGACAATGGAGTATTTGTAAATGCTCATTTGAGGAATCACCTGTCCATATGTATGTGTTTGAAATCTCACCCTGAATGCTAGTTAGAAAGTGGCTTAGAGGAGGTCAGGAGGTAGAGCAGAGGGTTAAACACACATGGCACAAAGCACAAGGACCAGCATAAGGATGCTGGTTCAAGCCTCCGGCTCCCCACCTACAGGGGGGTTGCCTCACAAGTGGTGAAGCAGGTCGTCAGGTGTCTGTCCTTCTCTCCGGCTCTCTATCTTCCCCATCTCTCTTGATTTCTTTCTGTCCTATCCAACAACAATGACATCAATAACAATAATAATAATAACCACAACAACAATAAAACAACAAGGACAACAAAAGGGAAAATAAATAAATTTTTTTAAAGAAAAAAAAGAAGAAAAAAATGGAATAGAAAGGGATAAATCTTATCAGGGAGACCAGTTAGAAGATTTCAACATGGCCAAGGAAGAGGCTGATGACTGCAGAAGCATCCTTTAAAATGCCTTCAAGGGGCCAGAGAGATTGCTTTCCAGGTACATCACATGCCTTGCCATGGGTATGGCCCAGGGGAGAGCTCTGATACCACATGAACTGGAGAAAGCTCTGGTCCTCTGCGTGTCTCTTCCTCTCTTTGTCTTTACCTAAATGAAATGGTGAGAACCAGAGCAGTGAAATCACAAACGTGCAAGGCCCCAGCTGCACACAAATAAAATGACATGCCTTCAATTAACTTGCAGTGGAGTATTTTCATTTTCCGGCTGTGCTTGGGTTAGTAGGCAGTGCTTAGTTCATTTGGAAAAAGTGACAAAGTCTCTTCTTCCCCAACCTTCCCCTGACATATTGAGAGCCCCCACTCCAGTAGATACTGTTTGGTTTGCCATAATTTTAATATGCAATCCAACTCTCTCTCTCCTCTCTCCCATGGAGACTTCCAGAGACCTTTCTGGAACAAGGTACTTTATTGATGTACAGATAAACCCTGTGAGTGTCTTGAGATTGGGGGGGGATCCAGAGGTAAAGATATTTCAAATCCATAATCGCCTGTATGGATGGGACACTCTAGTCCTGATCCCAGGAGTCACCTCGGTCCTGAGTCTCAGAAAACCTCACAGGAAATAGTGAGACTACCTCAGCTCCCCATCTCCCTTTTTGGTGCCTGCCTTCCACCTTCTCTCCACAGACCGACCCTTCAGTGTCTAAGTGCTACTTCTTAGGAGAGGGTTGGGGCCCCACTCTCTCCCCTCCCAATGACGGGGCACACCTTCTCCCTCTTCTCTGAGGGCTTGTCAGTTAACTGCGCTGAGATACATGAATGGCAAAGCACGTGCAGAGCTGTAGCCCAGACAGTGCTCATCATCCTGTCACCAGGACAAAGGGAGGAAATTCCATTATGTCACCTTCCACAAGCGAGAGACAGCGACAATTTCCCCGTAAACACCACGCTGACACTGTTATGATGTATCTCAGGCACTTTTAATCAGTATGAAAGTGGAGAGACTGCGGAAGCTCTTCAGCCTGAAAGCAGGAATTGTGGTCTCCTGTTGTTAATGAAATGACCTGGCTGGGAGCACCCGCCACTCTGCACCCATCAAACACAAATACATACGTGGCACTGGCTACCTCCGTGAGGCACATTCACATCATTCTCTTCCTCTGGGTGAGCACCAGAAGTCAAGAGTGTTCACAGTGAGCGACCATATTTTCTCCTGAATTAACTTATTACCCTCTCTGTTTAGCTTCCTATTTTTGAAAAGAGTCCTATGTTTCTTTCTTTTTTGGGGGGGAGGGGGAGGTATTTCACTTGTTTGTTTCTCATCTTAAAGAAGGAGAAGACTTTTCTCTAATTTCTTTACATCAACAGGGAATAGACTGGAGTTGCTAAAGGTTTGGTCAACATTATTCAACTATGAAAGCTGATTTTTCATTAAGATTTGCTTGCTCTCTCCACAAATTGCTTATTAAATATAAAAGTAGACATCTCCTTATCCATGTGATCAAATTTTAGCACTAGTAATAATGGGGCAAAATGACATCATGTTTTCCCCAAGAGATGCACTCACTAGTGACAGGCACCACAAAGTGTCCCTGCCAAAACAAGTATAACCTGCACTGATTTGTAAGGAAATGCCATAGAAACTCAGGTTGAAGGAATGATGCAAAGCAGCTAGGCACTTCTGAGAAATGCTAATGGCCCAGAAAAACAAAGCCAAACTGACAGAGAAGTCGGGGCTGAGACAAAAGAGAACCGTATCATATCAATGGTCATTTCAAGAATTTGATTACTGCATTGCAACTTTACAAGAGACTATACTTTTTCTTTTTTACAATTTTTTTATTATCTTTATTTATTGGATAAAGAAAGCCAGAAATTGAGAGAAATGGGGGCTGGGGGGTAGTGCAGCGGGTTAAGCTCATGTGGGACAAAGCTCAAAGACTGGCGTGAGGATCCCTGTTCGAGCCCCCGTCTCCCCACTTGCAGGGAGGTCTCTTCACAGGTGGTGAGGCAAGTCTGCAGGTGTCTATCTTTCTCTTCCCTCTCTGTCTTCCCTTCCTTTCTCGATTTCTCTCTGTCCTATCCAACAACAACCACAGCAATAACAACAATAATAACAACAACAACAATAAACAACAAGGGCAACAAAAAAGGAGGGAAATGCAAATTAAAAAAATAAAATAAAAATAGTAAATTGAAAGAAGGAGGGAAGCTAGAGAGGGAGAGAGACAGAGAGACACCTGCAGCACTGCTTCACCACTTGTGAAGCTTTCCTCCTGCAGGAGGGGACCGGGGGCTTGAACCTGGGTCCATGTGTGCTTAACCAGGTGCGCCACCACCTGGCCCCGTGAATATACTTTTTTTGGGGGGGTGCATGCTAAGGTATTAGAGAGTAAAGTCTGAAATCTATTTCCAAATGGTTTAACAAATAATATAATACAATATGATATAATATAATTAATATATAGACGTGTGTGTGTGTGTGTATTAAGACATGTGCCATAGAAACTAAATGTGGCAAAAGTTTAATAGTTGATGGAGGTATATGAAGGATAGATATCATTAGCTGAAGCATTCTTGCAACTTTTCTATAAGTTTGAAAATTTCAAAATAGCAAGTTGAAGTAGGAAAAGGCTATTTACTAAATAAAGGTAGAATATCAAAGAAAACACAGAATATCTTTCTGACGGAGGTGGGACAGCCTATATTAAACAAAACACTGAGCACACACACAAAAAAAAAGCACAAAAGAAATGCTAATAACATGTATAATAGTGCAACTAAGGTCTGTTTTCTATGATGAACCTTAAGAAAAATTCAAGTACAAATCCAGAGATTTGCAACATAAAGCTTATGAAGTTTGGTGTGCAGGATATATAAAGAATGTTTTTTATGTTAAGCCAATAGAAAACTGGGTAAAATGCGTAAACAAGTATTTTAGAGTTGGAAACACATGGCTCATAAGTAAAATAAAATATTCTCAAATGAATAGTAACCAGGGTATGAGGTAAAATTTTACAACTCAATTGTCAAAACTTAAGAAGTTAACAGCAGGGGACCGGACGGTAGCACACTGGGTTAAGTGCACATAGTATGAAGTGCAAGGACGAACACCAGGATACCTTGTTCAAGCCTCTGGGTCCCCACCTGGAGAGGGGAGGTCTCTTCACAAGTCGTGAAGCAGGTCTTCAGTTGTCTATCTTTCCCCTCTCTATTTCCCCTCCTCTTTCAATTTCTTTCTGTCCTATCCAATAAAATTGGAAAAAAAAAAATGGTCACCAAGAGCAGTGGATTCATAGTGCAAGCACTGAGCTCAAGCAATAACCCTAAAGGCAAAAAAGAAAAAGAAGTTAACAGCACATAATTGGGGGAAATAGGTCAATTAATTAATGTCTCACATACTACCATATGATAGCATAAATTGTATAATCATTTTCTGAAAAACAAAATTTTATTGACTAAGAAGCCATTGTTAGTCAGGAGCTATTTACCAAATCCACTTCATATTCCTCCAAAATCCACAAAGACTACATATCCCAGTGTCCTTTGCATTTAGGCATGGTCATCTAACAGAGTTCTGTGCCAATGAAATGCAAGCAGAAATTATTGTCTCCCCCTTTCCTCTTCCCTCACTGGCCAATAAAAATTCCCTAGTGATCCTCCCCATCTGATAGCTATCCATAGTGATCCTCTCTCTCCTCCCCATCTGATAGCTATCCATAACCTCTCAGGGTGAGGTTGGTTGTCTCATGCTCATGTTAGGGAACTCCCATTACCCTGAATTCCTGAATGACTTAGTGAAATGGAACACACTTCAACCCACCCCATCTTAGCCAGACTTTACATAAATAAAATTGTTTCTCCCTGTAAGAATTTATTTGTTTTCTTGACAGCAGTTAATATTATCTTTTAAATAAAGATTATAAGTGGAATATTTGCATATGCTACAACACAGCAATTCAGTTCTAAGTAAGTGGCCTAAAATACACACTAAGAGGCATAAATGAAATAATTTTAGCAGGCTGGGGAGACAGAATAATGGTTATGAAAATGCTTTCATGCCTGAGGATCTGAAATCCCAGGTTCAGCCCTCGGCACCACCATAAATTCTGTTCTTTGCCTTTCTGTTTCAAAATAGAGAGAGAGAGAGAGAGAGAGAAAGAAAGGTAGAGATAAAGACAGAAAGGAAGAAAGAAAAGAAGGAAGAGAAATAATTTTTTAAACAAATATTCTTGGCAGCACAGGTTGATAAAGGACGAAACTGGATGAATGGGAGGAGTCCACTAAAGGAGAATGGATAAACAAATTGAAGTTAAGATATATAATAGACTAGGCTACATCACAATATGAATGAATTGCAGAATTATAAAGTAGGGAAAATGTAAACCCCAGAAAAGTCTATAAAATCCTTTTCAGCCATCAGATTCCAGATGCTACCATGATGCCAACTGGACTTCCCTGGACAGACAACCCCACCAATAGGTCCTGGAGCTCTGATTCCCCAGAGCCCCAAATTCTAGTGAAAGACAATAGAATGTGTCAACAAAGCCATCTAGGATAGCAGGTTTAGAGGAGATGCGTAAAAACTTCCCTGAGGAAAAGAAAGAGATTAAGCTCAAAGGCAACACCGAGCAGGAATTGAGTAGGTGAAGAAAAGCAATTGAGAGAGAGCAGAGGAGAGGACAGCAGATGCCCATGCCTGGTGAAGGGTGAAAACAATGAACCGGCATAAGGATCCCGGTTCGAGCCCCGGCTCCCCACCTGCAGGGGAGTCGCTTCACAGGCGGTGAAGCAGGTCTGCAGGTGTCTATCTTTCTCTCCTCCTCCCTGTCTTCCCCTCCTCTCTCCATTTCTCTCTGTCCTATCCAACAATGACGACAACAACAATAATAACTACAACAATAAAACAACAAGGGCAACAAAAGGGAATAAATAAATAAAATAAGTATTAAAAAAAAAAGAAGAAAACAATGAAGGCTCTCTGTGAGCCTCAAATCCCCCGGCCTACCACAGAGCACCTGCAGACCAATCAAGGACACACAGTGGTCTCCAGCTCTCCCTCTGAGGACATCCTCTGACTACTCCAGCACAGTGGAAGGGTACTGGGCACAGTGGAGAGAAATGGAAAGATCCAGCAGCCAGAGGGTATTGTGTAGAGAGTACACATTATCAAGCACTGTCACCTAGGTTCAATTCTCCAGTTCCCATTTGCTGTGGGGAAGCTTCACAAGTCGTGGAACAGTGATAAAAGGCTCTCTCTCTCTCTCTCTCTTTCTCTCTCTCTCTTCCACTCTTTCTCTCACCCTCTATAAAGCAGGAAAGAGGGGGAGAATAAATGAAATATAACCACCAGAAACAGTGAGGCAAATCCCAGTGATAGATAACCTTAGTGGCCACAGAAAGAGATGCAGCTCAAAGGTAGAACCATGTGTCAAGTCCCAAGCTTAACCCCCTATACCACATACACCGGAGAGATAGCCCCTCTCTCTCCTTCCCTCCATCCCTACCTCTCTCCCTCAATAGATGAATCTTTTTTAAAAAAGAAATGAAGAGATCCAGACCTCTACAGAGAGAACACAGGCTGAGCTCTGATGCATTTGCAAGGAAGAAAGATGAGGGTCTAAGGATAGACTGATTATTATGAACCAGAATTCTCCAGGAATTTGTCTCTACATGTGCTTCTCTCTCTGCCTCTCTTTCCACCATTATATATACAGTTCTCTCTGCCTACTCACTTAGTCAATCTGCATGTTACTTCTAGTCAGCCCAGAAAGCAAAATTCATCTCCTTAAGAGAGTAACAAATAAACACCCAGGAGTATGGGCCCTCCCAACTACACAGTCACCATCCTGATAAAGAACTAAGTGCTAGAGTGATTATAAACATCACACACCCCCTGCCCCACCCCAGACAGTCTTTGGAGCCAATTCTGTAAATTTGCTTAGAAGGGGTAGGGACTACAGGGCTGGGCTCTTGGTTAATAGAGCTCCTTTCAGAATTTTCTTTTCTTTGAATTACCTTCCCATGGAGGATTATAAATAGCTGAAGTTTGTGAGTTGGATTACTTCCATCCACAAAGTGAAAACAATAAAATCTTTTCACCCTAATCAGAAAAAAGCATCTTTTTGGGGGGGTCCCACTATAATCATCAATGTGTCATATTTAATAGCTATGATTATTGACAGGTATATAAAACATTTGGTGACAGAGAAAATAGCTTCCTGTAAAGTGTTTATTCTTTTTTTATTGATAACAAGTTGGCTTCCCTAGCCCTACCCAGAGAATACAGACCACAAACAAGAGATCAAATCCATTTATATGGCTCTCCACAATCACTCTTTTTTACTCTGGGGCTCAGTTCTAGGCCCTGTCTTTTAAATTTCAACATCCAAGGGAGCTTGAAGCCCTAAAGCAGGGTCATATTACTCCTGTAATAAGGAAAGTACAATTCTAATAGCATCATTTACTACACCCTTTCATTTTTCTTCTTCAAGACAGGCTGTGCTTCTGTGTCCTTATGACTTGAATCTTTAAAAGAGAAAAATTTCAACTGTAGAGAACTATTAATCAAAGAATCTGTCTGCGTGCAGTGCCAGGTGGACACCATGCATAATAATAGTATTTCACTAGCAATAACTATGACTATAATCACTAATTTTTTAGTGCCTACTGTGTACTAGGCATTTCAACAAGGCTGCAACTTGTGGTTGTGCCCTGCACAAAGCTGTCCATGGAGGGGTCGATGGGGACTGAAATCCAGCTGCCAAACCTTTGGTCCTTGTGCAGGCTGTGCCATTCCACAGTGCAGTACCTCTTTTCATAATGTTTTATCATATGTACTGAGAGACATCCTGCTTGTTTATACCTGACGCCTAGGGCACCAGAGATCTCTCTGACTTGAAGACCTGTATGTTTTTTTCTCAGACCTTTCTACAGCAAGAAAACCCACAAATTGAATTATTATTATTTAAATATTTTATTTATTTATTAATGAGAAAGATAGGAAAAAAGAGAGAACAAGACATCACTCTGGTACATGTGCTGCCAGGAATTGAACTCAGGATCTCATGCTTAAGAGTCCAATGCCCAGACCACAAATTATTATTTTTAATTGTAACCAAGATTTCGCTGGGGCACAACGTCTGCACAACAAATCCACTGTTCCCAACAACCATTTCCCCCCTTTTTTCTTTCTCTTTCTTTAATTTAATAGGACAGAAAAAAAATGGAGAGGTGGAGGGGGGAAGAGAGAAAAAGAAACCTGCAGCACTGCTTCACCACTTCTGAAGCTTCTCTCATGCAGGTGGGGACTAAGGGCTTGAACCTTGGTCCTGGCACATGATAATGTCACCACCCTGTTCACCTGCCACCCTGTTCGTTCTTCCTTCCTTCCTTCCTTCCTTCCTTCCTTCCTTCCTTCCATCCTTTATTTATTTATTTATTTATTGCCTCCAGGGTTATCACTGGGGCTCGATGTCTGCACTATGAATCCACTGCTACTGGAGGCTATTGTTTTCCCTTTTGTTGCCCTTGTTGTTTATAGTTGTTATCATTATTGTTATTGCTGTCATTGTTGTTGGATAAGACAGAGAGAAATCGAGAGAGGAGGGGAAGACAGACAGGGGGAGAGAAAGATAGACTCCTGCAGACCTGCCTCATTGCCTGTAAAGTGACCCCCTCCCTGCAGGTGGGGAGCTGGGGGTTCGATCCAGGATCCACAAGCCATTTCTTAAGCTTCATGCCATGTGTGCTTAACCCCCTGAGCTACCACCCGGCCCCCAATTTCTTTCTTTTCTCTCCAAGGGGAACATCAGCAGAAGTGAAAACAATTCACTCATTCTGTTTACAAAGAGGTATTCACCTACTCACAAGATAAACTTGTGCAGACACTACAGAGACAACCAGGCTGATGCTTACTTTGGTCTCCAGGCATTCTCTCTCCCCTCCTCCTCTTCCTCCTCCTCTTCCTCCTCTTTCTTCTTTTTGCCTCAGGGTTATCGCTGGGGCTTGCTTATAGCAGCCATTTTTTCCCTTTCTTTCCTTCTTCATTTTATTCCATAGAACAGAGAGAAATTGAGAGAAGAGGGGAAGATAGAGGGAGAGAGAAACAGAAACCACTTGTGAAGCGTCCCTGTTGCAAGCAGGGAGCGGGGTCTGGAACCGGGATCCTTGTGTGGGTCCTTGTGCTTAGTACTATATGCATTTCCCGGAGTGCGCCACCACCCAGTCCCCCAAGAATTGTCAAAGAAGGACAAACTGGGCAAATAATTGCAACTTACTAAGGTAATGATTTCTCCTATGTTCCCTACCCCAAAATATTCCTACCAGTCCAATCAAGAGTATCTGCAATTACCAAGTTTTTTTTTCCCACCTACCAGCACTTTACTGCAACTTCCTTAACTTTGTAATTATTTCTTGCTGTATCAAGCCCCAAGCTGGGATAACTTCAGGTTGAAAGTTCTTTGTGACTTCTTACATCTGTCACTGGATAAATGGCATAGTTCTGGATAAATGTGGTTTTGCTTTATTTTTATTTTTTAAAACATTTTATTTTTTTAGTTATATTATTTACATAATATAAATATAATAATTTATATATAATTATATAAATTAAATTACATATCATTTAAATATATAATTAAATTATATATAATTTATATAATATAAATATAATTATTATATAACCAGAGCACTGATCAGCTCTGGTTTATGGTGCTGGCAGGGTGGGGGGTGGGGGGACTGAACCTGGGATTATTGGAGTTTTAGGGGTGAGAGTCTCTTTGCATAACCATTATGCTATCTACCCCTACCCAGTCTTACTTTACTTTTAACAGAACCTGGACCTCTTGCATGTGCTACTTCAAAGCTCCAAGTACCTTTCTTCATTCAGAGAGGGCAGAGGGAGACACTACAATGCCAAAGCTTCCTTCATTGTCACAGCAGTTCTGTGTGGTGCCTTGAGTTTGAACCTGGGCCTCACACATGGCAGGGCAGCTAACCTGGTGAGCAGCTGCTCCAGTCCTAAATACATTCTGAAGGAAGGAGTGACTAGTGAAAAGTTTTCACATTAGGATCTTTTCAGAGATTTTGTGCCATTATAGATAGATAGATGATAGATAGATAGATAGATAGATAGATAGAGACATGTTTATTTATTTATTTAATTTTTTAATTATCTTTATTTATTGGACAGAGACAGCCAGAAACAGAGAGGGAAGGGGGTGATAGAGAGGGAGAGAGACAGACAGACACATACAGCACTGCTTCACCATTTGCAAAGCTTTCCCCCTACAGGTGGGGACTGAGGGTTCGAACCCAGGTCCTTGAGCACTGTAACATGTGAGTTCAACCCGGTGCGCCACCATCCAGCCCCCGGGACATGTTTATTAAAGATTAAAAAGAGAGGGCTGGGAGGCCAGGGGGTGGCCCACCTGGTTAAACACACAGACTACAATGAACAAAGACCTGGGTTTAAGCCCCTGGTCGCCACTTGCAGGGTGAAAGTTGCATAGAGCTGCAGGTATCTCTCTCCCTCCCCCTCTCAATTTCTCCCTGTCTCTAACCAATATTAAATAAAATTTTAAAAAAGAAGAAGAAAAAGACCAGAGGGCCCCGGAAGGTGGTGCGAACATAGCAAGAAGCTCAAGGACCCACACAAGGATCCTGGTTCCAGCCCCTGGCTCCCCAACCGCAGGGGGATTCCTTCACAGATGGTGAAGCAGGTCTGCAGGTGTCTCTCTTCCTTCCTTTCTCTGGATCTATCCTCCTCTCCCAATCTCTCTCTCTCTGTCCACTATTCCTGGTGGCCATTTTTTCCATTTTTGGGATAGGACAGAGTTGCTGGTCTTTCTCGGTGACACTGAACAGGATCTAACTCAGCTGCACACCTTCCCTGCCCCCCACTCCCGTCTCACCTAAAACTCACAGTCTTTGCCTCTGCATTCCTCATGTCTGGAACATCTTTCCTCCTCTCTCTTCCTCTCCCTCCCTTCCTGCTTTCTACCCAAAGGATCCAGCTCGGCCCTGTCCCACTGCTATTCCCCACCTGCTGTGAGGAACACAGGATTACTTGTCTCTCTCCCCACAGCCCCCAGGAAGAATGGTGACTCCCTGGTTTTTGAGCCCATGATACCGCACAGAAAACCTGGCTTACAGAATCACTACTCTGTGTGTGTTAGTGGAAGCCCTGCAGGCTTAAATATAATAATTTAACTAAGAATTCACGTAAGTCACTATGTGCCCAGCACTGTTTTAAAGTCTATATGCATTATCTTAGTTAATCCTGTCAACAATCACTCAAGATAAGTATTAAGAAGATCTCCACTCTTTGAGAGGAAGAAACTGAGGTTTAAAGAGACTAAGCAACTCTCCTCAGCTCATGTTGCTTAAAACATGTAGACAAGGGTCAGATGGCCGTGTGCCTGCGGGAGCACACACATTACTATGTGCAAGGACCGGGGTATAAGCCCCAATTCCCCACATGGGGGGGGGGAGGGTATTCACAAGCAGTGAAGCAGGTCTACAGATGTCTCTTTCTCCCTTTCTTTTCTTCCTCTTCTCCTTCTCCTTCTTCTTCTTCCCTCTTTTTAATTTTTTTAAGTATTTATTTTTCCCTTTTGTTGCCCTTGTTTTTTATTGTTGTAGTTATTATTGTTGTTATTAATGTAGTCGTTGTTAGATAGGACAGAGAGAAATGGAGAAAGGAAGGGAAGACAGAGAGGGGGAGAGAAAGTTAGACACCTGCAGACCTGCTTAACCACCTGTGAAGCGACTCCCCTGCAGGTGGGGAGCCAGGGGCTCGAACCGGGATTCTTACGCTGCTCCTTGTGCTTGGCGCCACGTGCGCGTAACCCACTGCGCTACCGCCGAACTCCCCATCTTCTCCTCTTTTTATAGGACAGAGAGAAATTGAGAGGAGGGGAAGACAGAGGAGGACAAAAAGATAGACACCTGACTCCCCTGCAAGTGGCAAGCTAGGGGCTCAAACCGGGACCTTTATGCTGGTCCTTGGTCCTTGCGCTTTGCGCCATGTGTGCTTAAGCCTGCTGCTATACAGCCCAGTCCCCTATCTTTTCCTTTTTATCTCTCCTTCCCCTCTCTACCTCTATCCTATCTAGTAAAAAACAGAAGAAAAAAAAAGGTAAGTAAAAATGGCTACCGGAAGTGGTGGGTTTGTCATTCAGGCACGGGCTCTAGCAATAACCCTGGTAGCAATTTTTGAAAAGGAAAAAAAAAAGGACAAATAAAGAAAGAATAAAATGTGTAGACTTGATTTCTATGAACATATACTATTGGTCATCACTCACTAGAGCTTTCCCGTACAGCAGTGCATCATAAACAGCGAAGCCTAGACAATTGATTAGTGGGAGAAAAAAGAAAGAAATTAATGCTTAAATGCCTACTGTGTGTTTGTGCAAATGTAGTCTCTTATTTAATTCCTAGTCTTCTCTATACCATATACCTATTTGATGCTCCTGTGCACAATAGGATTGATTTCACCAGTAAGCTCAGAGAAATTAAGAAATTCACTCAAGGTCACATAGCAAGTAACTGTTGACTACAAAGCCCTCATTTCTGCCCAGGACCTAGTCCTCCCTGGCTGACATTGGGGTCTTACTGCCTTCAGAAGCATGTTCTTTCCCCTGCTCTCCAGAGGGTAGGACAGAGTGAGAGAGGACATCAGACAAACCATAAAAATTAAAGGTACTTAGTGCATTTTCCTCGGGGGTGAGGTATACTGAGCATCCCCAAATCTCTGTTCTGGCCCAGAGTTAACAACTGCAGGACGAATCTGTCTGGGATGTGGGAATCCGCTCCTTCACACCCCAAAGTACTCCCCCTTCTGACTCTCACATCCTCTGGACCCAATCCTGAAGAGTATACAACCCAGTAGTCTGAGAGGCTCTCTCTACCTGAGATTTGACAAAACTCCACTCCAAGAAGTAAAGTTTCCCTTGTTCTCAACAAGTACAAAATTTCATGAGAAATACAGAGGTTGTGCTTGCCGAGACAGGTATGGTGGTGATACTCAGAAGTCCTGCCTGGCTCGGGGGGCGGGGGTCCATGACCAACAGAACATGGTCTGAGTAGACTCTGGGTGGCAGGCTCAACTCCGCCCAGCAGCTGGTGATAGGCAGCTGGACTCAGGGATCAGTAGTTGTTCTCAGACCTTCAGACCTTAGCAAACATCAGAAATAGCTGGTTCCTTTATGAAGGTGATGTCCCATCCCCCAGAGGTTCTAGTTCAGCAGGTCTTGTGCAGGGCCCAGGAGTGGACACTTCTAGAAAACTCCCAGGACTGCTGTTGCTACTGCTGGTCCTGGCACTTTGGCAAGTGTCACCTTATTGCTGCCCTCTGTCTCTCAGCCTAGAAACACTAGAACCAGTAGGAGAGGGCCAGGCAGTGGTGCACCTGGTTAAGTGCACAAGGATACAGGTTTAAATCCCTGGTCCCTACCTGCAGGGAGAAATCTTCACAAGTGGTGCTGAAGGGCTGCAGATGTCTCTGTGTCTCTCTCACTCACTATCTCCCCCTTCCCTCCCAATTTCTCTCTGTCTCTAGCCAATAAAATAATAATAATAAAAAGAACCAGGAGGAGATTAAAATGCTTCAAGAATCTGCTTTGTGTAGTTGCACAGACTGCACTATTCAAATGTGTCAAACAAGGGGAAGAGGGGGTGAGGGGACTCAGTTGTACTACACGTGCCAAGCCATGTAATCTAACACACGGCTGAATCCACCTGAAAAAGGAACTTGTGTGTCCATAGCAAGGAATGTTCTCGAATTCATACCAGCCTGGGGACATGAGGTGGGTTATTTTTCCTGATTTGCATAAAAGTGCATATGGGCAGTGATAGCTCTGAAAGAATATTATCTTTTTTTAATTTTTTTAATATTTATTTTATTTATTTATTCCCTTTTGTTGCCCTTGTTGTTTTATTGTCGTAGTTGTTATTGTTCTTGGATAGGACAGAGAGAAATGGAGAGAGGAGGGGAAGACAGAGAGGAGGAGAGAAAGATAGACACCTGCAGACCTGCTTCACCGCCTGTGAAGCGACTCCCCTGTAGGTGGGGAGCCGGGATTCAAACCGGGATCCTTATGCCGGTCCTTGTGCTTTGCGCCACCTGCACTTAACCCGCTGCACTACAGCCCGACTCCCTCTTTTTTAATATTTTATTTATTTGTTATTGGATAGAGACAGAGAAAAATTCCAAGGGGAGGGGGAGATAGAGGGAAAGAGACGAGAGACAACCAAAGCTCTGTTTCACCACTTGTGACGTTTCCTCCTATAGGTGGGGACCAGGGACTTGAACCCAGGTCTTCATGCACTGTAACCAGGTGCACCACTTCCTGGCCCTGAAAGTATACTCTGTACTCATGGAAAGACATCACACATAGGGACCAGGTGGCAGTGCCCCTGGATGAGTGCACACATTCTCATGCACAAGTCCTAAGTTCAAGCCTAGGGTCCCCACATGCAGGCAAGAAACTTCATGAGTGGTGAACCAGTCATGTGGGTGTCTTTCTTTTTCCCTCTCTGCCTCCCTCAGTCCTCTCAATTTCTCCCTGTCCTGTAAAGCAAGAAATAATAAATAAAAAGAAAGAAGGAAAAATAAATACATCAAATGTATATCCATGTGGAGACTCCCAGGGAGGTCACAAAGCCAGAGGTGATATGGATGTGAGGTAGGGGACCTCAAATGGATACCCACTTGGACACACTGGGAAGGTTACAAGGTCACAGGTGATGTGTGTGCGTGTGCGTTGGGAGGGAGGTTGGTTGTGCCTTGACATCCTCAGTCCTTGCATCACATTGGTTCTCTCCAGTCACATAAGGGACTTGATATTTCCATGACCTGAAAGATCATCAAGTCCTGTGATACTATCCCTTCCTACCTATCAGCCCACCTGACAGAGAATGGAGGAAAGAGGAGGCTCTACAGGAAGCCCATGTCTTGCCTAAGGGCGGCTACTGCACAAAAACACCTACCTCCTGACATACCAACCTCCCTAACACACCTAACTCACTGACACACCTACCACTCTAACCACCTACCTCCCCAACATACCTACCTCCCTGACACACCTACCTCCCTAACACAGCTAACTCCCTGACTCACCTACTTCCCTGACACACCTGCCAGGCAAGCTTCACAGGCGGGAGAGATGGTCCAGGAACCAAGCTAGTGGCGGTAGCAATACAAATCTTTATTCAGGCGGGAGCTCCAGAGTCAGGTGTGAGCACAGTGGGTTAAGCCACCTGGCACCAAACCACAATGGTCACCTCCCACTCTGCATGCCAGCCCTTCTCCAGGTCAGGATGCAGGAGAGAAAAGAGAGTGAAACCAGGAACAGAAGTGGGTTTTATGGGATAAAACCAGAAGTGGCAAGTCAGGAACGGAGATGGCTTGGAAAGGGGGTGGAGAAAAGAAAAAGGCATGCTAGGAACTTCCTTAGCCACCACTGCTATGGTTTTAGCTGGCGGGAATAATGTACCCTGCAGGCAGGGTGGGTCTTGAGGTAGAAAGAAGATAGATCAGGCAAAACAATGAGTATGTTAACAGGCCATAGTGTCAGCAATGGAGGATAGAGCAGGGGGCAACCTGACGCACACCTACCTGCCTGACATACCTCCCTCCCTAACACATCTATCTACCTGATACATCTACCTACCCTGATACACTTACCTCCCTAACACACCTACCTCCCCAACACACCTACCACTCTGACACATCTACCTCCTGACACACCTACCTCCCTAACACACCTAAATCCTTGACACACCTATATCCTTAACACAACTAAATCCCTGACACACCTACCCCTCTAACACAACTAAATCACTGACACACCTGCATTCATAATACACCTACCTCCCTAACAAACCTAAATTCCTGACACACCTACCTCCCTAACACACCTACCTCTATAACACACCTGCCTCCCCGACACACCTACCTCCCTAATACACTTAAATCCTGACACACCTACCTTTCTAACATACCTACCTCCCTGACACACCTACCTCCCTAACACACCTACCTCTCTTTCACACCTTACTTCCTGACACACCTACCTCCCCGACACTGTTCTAGCTTACAGCAAGAACAGCAAGCTTGCAAGCAGCTTCCCCTTCATCAAATGCCCTAGTGGGCTGGGCCCTCATCCCTGCAAAGCCTTTCTCCCATCAGTCTGCCGCCCTCAGTAGGCTGACACTGCCACTGCCAGCCCATCCCTCTGGGCTTCCCTACCACCTCCTGCCAGTGGAGCCATGTGTCAAGCCAGAGTTGGCTCTGTGTGTTCCCGAACCTACTGATGATGCCAGCTGCATGTGTCACTGTGATCAAGTAATTTAATTAACTGTCCTAGAAACTGGCAAAATACAGAATGGAAGAGAACTTTTGTTTCCTTGAAAATTAAGTTGATTGCTTCGGAAAAGCTCAAGGAAGGCAAGTTTCCAAAAAAACATTACTGTAAAATTAGACAACAATGAAGGAGACAAACGTGAGAGATTGAGGAGGGGAACAGGAAAATCTCAAAGAATGCCATCCTCAGATTGTTTGCTTACTAAGCACTTCTAGGTCTCTGTCTGCAGACACTCAGGATTGTTGAAAAGGCATTCTAGGAGTGACTACACTAGGAAGAGAGGGAGAATCTAGGATGGGCAGAGCTCACACATGAAAGTAGGCTTTTGGCTGTAAATCAACAGGCTGGAATGACTATATATATATATATATATATATAATTGATACAAGGGTTATTGATGGCACTAGCATACAAATCCATTGCTCCCCATCACCATTTTTTTCCCTTTCTTTCTTTCTTTCTTTCTTTCTTTCTTTCTTTCTTTCTTTCTTTCTTTTATTGGATGGGGCAGAGAGAAATTGAGAGGGAAGGGGAGGGGAAAATAGAGGAGAGAGAAAAAATAGACACCTGGATACTTGCTTTACCACTTGTGAAGTGCCGTGTCCCCCCCCCCCCCCCACTGCAGGTGGGCAATTGGAAACAGGGCTCAAATCCTGGTCTTTGTACTTGTTTTTTTGTTTGTTTTTACCAGAGCACTGCTCAGCTCTGGCTTCTGGTGGTGGGGGGGATTGAACCTGGGACTTCTGAGCCTCGGGCATAAGAGTCTCTTTGCATAATGATTATGCTGCCTACCTCGGCCCTGTACTTAGTCACCTGTGCATTCAACTGGGTGAGCAGCCACCAGGCCTCCTGTCTGTAAATATTAAGTAAAACACATGTAAGTCAACAGAAGAAGCAAAGAGTACTGTAGGGAACAGTTAAACAATGGTGCCCAGGTCACTCTTCCCTTCCCACATTGGACTCATAACTGTGCTGAGCTTCAGGATCTTTTTCTGGAAAGGAAATTGGGTTGGGGGTTGAGGGCACATTGCAGGAATATTAGTGTGGCAACCTATTATATCTGCAACCCAGCATCTACTTGCCCACTACCCAGCAATGGCTCCAACATTTCTTTACAAGATGATACCTCCCAACCCTGCTCAACTCGGGGCATTTCAGGCTCAGAACAACAGTACATGCTACCTACCTAGTCACTGTGATCTGTGCGGAAGTCTGGACAACAGAGACCTGGAAGACCCAATTTCTTGCAAATCTTTAATCTGTCACGGAAATGGTCTCTCTCTTCCCCTGTTTGGATATGGCAATGGTATGAGCCCAAGGACAGCTAGAAAAATTAGAAGCAAAGCCAAGAACAGGGTTATGGGAGAAGACTAGTATGATTCGGACACTATGTCAAGCCAGTACTACACATAGACTTTTAATTGCCTGAGTTAATAAATTCCATTGCACAGTTTGATTTGGGAGGTCTTTATTCTCCCTCCAAAAGCAGACTTTAAGACAAATAGCCATAAGTAATTTACATGGGAAAAGGGCTCCAGAAAAAAACAGAAGCAGGGAGTGAGGCAGGAGAGGAAGACAGCCAATAAAGCAAGTTTATCCAGCAAGTTGCATTGTGGGCAGCTAGAGTACAGTCCCATGAAGAAAGCTCGGGGACAGTGCAAAGCACACCTCTCCAGAGTCATCACAGCCGAGGGCCTGCGAATGGGCAATTATCCATCAGGTCCCGTCTATCACAGTCTAAGGATTGCTGGGGGGGGGGGGGGGCAGTGACAAAGGGCACTGTGTCCCCTGAACATCTGTCCTGACCTGAGCACAAGCATAGAGGACTTTTGCTGCCTGAAAAGGCTCTCAGATAAAGAGCTGAGGGCCTTGGAAGCTCACAACTGAAAATGAGGCCAGGGTGCTGGGTGGTGGCTTAGCACCTGGTCCTGACCTGCAGGGGAAGAAGCACACAAGCATAGAGGAGTGCAGGTAGCTCCCCTCCCCTCTCCTCTCTCTACCTGTCCCTTACACTTGATCAAAGAAAAGGGGGGGGAAAGGTGCTGGGAGAGGTGGATTCATTAAGAAGACCCTGAGCCTTAATGACAATCTTGGTGGCAAAGAAAAAGGAAAGCAGAAATAAGAGGAGGAAGGGAGAAGGGAGGGAAGAAAGAGCCAAGAGGATGTGGGTAGATCCAGGGCATCTGCTCAAAATAGAGTTTCTACTTTTTTCAGAAGAAAGAACTTGCTAATATCTTCAGGTGACTGGAGACGCCTGTCACAACTGGGAGTAGTGAACAGGCAAAAATCGTCATCAATAATCTTATTATTGCACCTGATTGGCACAGGGAGTAGGAAGACCCAGCTCATTGCATAACTGTAAACATTATCTTTGTCACCCAAGAGCTACGAGGGTAGGCGTTAAAACCTGATGTCTTGGGGTGCTGGTGGTGGTGTTCCCAGTTGAACACACAAATCACCATGGACAAGGACCCAGGTTCAAACCTCCAATCTCCACCAGCAGCAGAAAAGCTTCACAATTGGTGAAGCAGTGCTGCAAATTATCTCTCATGTTCTCTCTCTTTCTATCATCTCTTCCCTTCCTATTTTCTCTCCTATCAAATAAGGAGAAAGCAAATAGATAAAAAAGATTTAAAAGGGGAGTCGGGTGGTAGCGCAGCGGGTTAAGCACACACGTGGTGCAAAGCGCAAGGACCGGCATAAAGATCCCGGTTGGGACCCCCCTGGCTCCCCACCTGCAGGGGAGTCACTTCACAAGCCGTGAAGCAGGTCTGCAGGTGTCTAACTTTCTCCCCCCCCGTCTCCCCCTCCTCTCCCCATTTCTCTCTGTCCTATCCAACAACGAAGACATCAATAACAACAATAATAACTACAACAATAATAACAACAAAGGCAACAAAAGGAAAAAAAAATTTTAAAGGAAAGAACTGATGCCTCAGCAGAAGTACCCAACCCAGTCACTCTGGCATCTGTGCCAAGTCCAGCTGCAGATCTGAGAGCTCCTCCCATTTCTGGACTCTCCCCGCAGCAGAGAAATCTGAAGCCTCTCTGTCAGTCTGTGCAAAGGATCGCTTCTAGAGTCACCTGCCATCTGACTTCCTTAACAAGCAGGAAGAAGGTGGGGGAGCCAGCTGGGGAGGGGTGGAACTCCAAAGGTGGACAAAGGCAGAATATAATCCATGTGCAAGGAGGCTCTTCTCATTTTTTTTTCCAGCTTTATTGCAGTTCCTGCTTTTCTCCCTAAAGCCTGAATGAAGAAATGGATATAGTGTTAAAGACTATGACGCATTAATAATTAACTGCTTGGGGGGTTGGGTGGTAGTGCAGCGGGTTAAGCACACGTGGCACAAAGCTCAAGGACCGCCGTGGAGATCCCGGTTCTAGCCCCCGGCTCCCCACCTGCAGGGGAGTCGCTTCAAGGGCGGTGAAGCAGGTCTGCAGGTGTCTATCTTTCTCTCCCCCTCTCTGTCTTCTCCTCCTCTCTCCATTTCTCTCTGTCCTAACCAACAACCAACAACGAACGACATCAACAACAACAATAATAATAGTAACCGCAACAAGGCTACAACAACATGGGTAACAAAAGCAAGAAAAAAATTAACTGCCTGGCATAAACATACTGAAATATTTCAAGGGTTTGGCCCAAAAGATTGACTACAATCATCCAAACAATTGTCAGGATGAAAGATTCGAGCCTGACTGGGGTCACACCCTATTGGTCTCTTTGGGTCTGAAGAAGGTTTGAGGCCTGGAATCTGAGCAGCACTGTGGCTTAAGGCAGGGTCCCCCACTAACCAAGGCTGGAGAGGCCCCTCCCGACCTGCATTCCAGCTACTCCTGATCTCAGGGTCGGAAGTTCCAAGCCCTTTTAAAAGGCCTGCAAGGTAGGAACCTCTGTTAGCCCTGTTTTACAGGGGTTAGAAACTGAGGTACTGGAAGGGCACACAGTAAGTACCCAATCAGGCCATGCCTGGAAGTCAAGCATTCCAAGCTCTGGAAACAACAGTGTGCCATAGACCCAAACAGCATGCTCTGGGCCCCACAGGGCACCAACCTTCTTGGCCTCACCCCCACCCCCACCCCCACCCCCACCCAAGGTATCTGTGGAAGTAGAGCATCTCCCTGGACTCTGCATCCTTCTGGCTCAGGGTGCTCTGTAGGGAACCTCCGTTCTCCAGCATCAGTTTTCTCCTACCAGCCACATAAGTAGGCATGGGGCTATTGGCTATTCTGTTATCTCCAGAAATGTATTTGCTGCAGAAAAGTAATATATTCCTTTTTTTTTTTTTTTTTGCCTCCAGGGTTATTGCTGGGGCTCAGTGCCTACACCATGAATCCACTGCTTCTGGAGGCTATTTTTTTCCCTTTTGTTGCCCTTGGTGTTTTAGCCTTGTGGTTATTATTGTTGTTGATGATGTCCTTGTTGGATAGGACAGAGAGAAATGGAGAGAAGAGGGGAGATAGAGGGGGAGAGAAAGATAGACACCTGCAGACCTGCTTCACCGCCTGTGAAGCGATCCCCTGCAGGTGGGGAGCCAGGGGCTCGAACCGGGATCCTTAAGCTAGTCCTTGCACTCTGTGCCAAGTGCACTCAACCCGCTGAGCTACCACCCAATCCCACCCCACCCCTGCTTTTTTTTTTAAGAATCAAGTGAAACTTTATTTTTAAAAAGGGGGAGGGGAGTTGGGCGGTAGCCCAAGGACCAGCTAAGAAACCTGGTTCAAGCCCCCAGCTCCCCACTTGCAGGGAAGTCGCCTCACCGGCTGTGAAGCAGGCCTGCATGTGTATCTTTCTCTCCCCCTCTCTGTCTTCCCCTCCTCTCATCATTTCTCTCTGTCCTATCCAACAACAATGACAGCAATAACAACAACAATGATAACTACAACAACAATAATAAAAAAAAGGAAAACAAAAGGGAAAAGAAATAAATATTTTTTTTAAATTTTTTAAAAAGGAAGTCAGAGCACAAACATGGGGAGAGGGCATCAGCAGAAAGGGAGCCGAGAGATGGCTAACTCTGTGGGTAGAGCTGATGCTTGGCTACAAGCATCAAGATTCCTGGATCCTTCCAGGAATGAGTCCACAGCCACCGCATGGAAGAGCAGGGGCTACCAGGACACCGAAGCTGTGCAGCAGTGTAGTGGAGTCTCTCTTTCTTTCATCTCTCTCTCTCTCTTCCTTTTTCTTCCTTCTCCACCTTTCATTATCTGGAAAGAGGAAAGAGAAGGAAGAGTAGGAGGGCATGGGGAGGAGAACGGAAAGAAAAAGAGTTGATTGGGAGTACTGAAATTGTACAGACATGAAGCCCCAAGAAACCCTGGCAACACAGAAAAAAATATATGTAAATGAAAGTAACAGAGATGCTGGGGGGATTTCTCAGTGGTTACACATGTCTTTCATGAACAAGGTTCCAAGGCCTCAGGCCCCAGCATCACCAGAATCCAGAGCTGACCAGTGTTCTCTCTCTGTCTTTCTCTCACACTAAAATAAATTTTTTTTTTTCCAGAAAAGTCAGAGAGGCCTGTAGCTTTAAACCCATGTAGAGAAGGCCAGACACAACTCCAAGTGGCAGCTTCCCTGGGTGACACGAGGTAGGTCATCTATTCAAAGTCTTCTCTCTCCCTCTGTGAAATGTGGACAGTAATGCCTGTTTACTGGGACTGTCACAAGACTTAAATGACAGTGTCTAGGCAGGGCCCTCCTCCCCAGTGGAGGACAGAAGGAGGCACAGAGAAGGTTAGTTGCCCTCTGATTCCAGGAATAGTGGAAATGGTTTTGCTGATGTCATGAGAAAAGCCCCACTTGGGAACGGAGACTGTTTTAGAGAGAAAACTCTGTGGAGCCCAAGATGTCTTACCTCAGGTTTCCTGCAAGTCGAGACAGTGGGCATACAGTGGCGGGGAAGCGGGGTTGGGGAGGAGGGGAAAAGCTTCTTCACTCAGGTCTCCAAGAAAGCCCTCAGCCCAGACGCACCTCCTGGGACTATAGCCTTGGACTGAAAGTGAACCCTGCAGTTGTGAGTTTGTTTGCTTTGGGCAAATAAAGACTTCCTGTTTCTTAGAAGACAGAGCAAAACTTCCCAGGGCCTCTTTGCCAGGGAACAGTTCTTACCAAACAACAGGAATGTTTGTGGGGTAAACAGAACGGAGACAGGAGGCCAGGGTCCGCCCACTAACATCCCCAAGAAGTGGGACTGGAGTTTGAAAAAGAGGCTAGGCATTTCAACTCCCCCAGACTCCCGGGTTTTAGTCAAATCCCAAGAGCTGGTCTGGAATTTCAAGCCCCTTGCCCACACACACTGCATCTGCACTGTAAGATTCTCACTGGACCGCAGAGTGGGGACAACAAGCAATTCCTCTGCTTGGTGTGCCAATTGGCATCACTTTCTAGCTGCTCCTCCTCTCCCCCATCCCATCAGACAGTGGACAGAGAGAACTCGTTCTCTCTGTGCAAAAAGTAGACCAAGTGGCCTGGTGGTGGCACACTTGATAAAATACACATTACGGGAGTTGGGCGGTAGCTTAGCGGGTTAAGTGCAGGTGTCACCAAGTGCAATGACCGTTGTAAGAATCCCGGTTCGAGCCCTTGGCTCCCCACCTGCAGGGGAGTCGCTTCACAGGCGGTGAAGCAGGTCTGCAGGTGTCTATCTTTCTCTCCCTCTCTCTGTCTTCCCCTCCTCTCTCCATTTCTCTCTGTCCTATCCAACATCAGTAACAACAACAATAGTAATAACTAGGACAACAGTTTTGTTAATTAATCCTTTCTTAAATAAAAAAAGTTAAAAAAAATAACTAGGACAACAAAAAACAAGGGCAACAAAAGGGAAAATAAAAAAATTTTTTTTTAATTAAAAAAAATACACGTTACAATGGGCAAGGACCAAAGTTCAATGTCCTGGTACCCACTTGCAGGGGGAAATCTTCATGAGTGACAAAATAGAATTGTAGGTCTCTCTCTCTTTCTCTCTCTCTTTCTCCCTCCCCCTCCCTCCTTCTATCTCTCACTTCCCTTTTTCTCTCTGTCTCTAGTCAATAAATATTTTTTAAAGCAGACTGATATTATCCCTATCTCCAAATTCTCAGGTACCCCACCTATGTTACCATTCTCCTACACTAAGGGCATAACACTTCACTTCCCTCTTTCTTCCCTTTCTGTCCTTCTTTCTTTCTCTGTTCTTTATACAGAGAGATTCACCAGCTGTTGAGATTTATCATACTTGGTAAAGCACAGTCTCCATTTCAGCCATTTGAGAGAAAATTAAAACATTATGCCCTTTCACCCCTAGACCTGGAACTAATGAGTGAGACTCTAAAAGATGCAAATTTTCAGCGAGTGAAACATCATGGAAAGAAAAACTATGGCAGTTGGCTCTAAGCACTGGAGTGCATGCCTTGCATGTATAAAGCTTCAGTTTGATCCTCAGAACTAGAACAGAAAGAGAAATGGTTTTCTTTCTCTGTTTCTGTTAGAAAGAAAGAGAGAGAGAGAGAGAGAGAGAGAGAGAGAGATAGAAAGGGAAAGTGGGACAAGAGTCCTAGGCACAGCACCCACCTCTAAGTTTTCATGCCAGAACATATGATGGGTAAATCGTGCCAGTTCCTTACCTGACTGGCACCATGAGTGTGGTTGAGAGAAGTATGGATGACATATTTTGTTGTCGTTCCTGATTGGGTAATCATGACACTTAGAGGCAGTAATGTCAGTGGAGAGAAGCCTATTTCTAGATCCTGGGAGTCTGACCTTGAAGAAAGCAAGAGTGAACACCCCAGGTGAGTGGGGTGAGAACTCAAAGGCATTTAATCCAAGTGTAAAGGTAAACCCTGCTCTTACTGTATGACTTAAGCTGGAGAATTCACACCTGCCAGTGACATTTTTGATAAGGACTTCAATTGTTTAATTCTAATTAGTAATCTCAGCAGAGACTGCTGTCTCATCTTTCAGCTGGAGGAGACAAAAATGGATTTGTGTTCAGGGAACATACTTCATCTTTTTTGTTATATTTTATTTATTTATTTATTTATTCCCTTTTGTTGCCCTTGTTGTTTTATTGTTGTGGTTGTTGTTGTTATTGATGCTGTCGTTGTTGGATAGGACAGATAGAAATGGAGAGAGGAGGGGAAGACAGAGAGGGGGAGAGAAAGATAGACACCTGCAGACCTGCTTTATTGATTGTGAAGCAACTACTCTGCAGGTGGGGCGCCGGGGCTCGAACCGGGATCCTGACACCGTAATTGCACTTAACCCGCTGCACTACCGCCCGACTCCCCCATACCTCATTTTTTACAGGAAGTCTTCTCAGATTGTTCCTCTCAGCTTCTCTTCACAGTCATTACTCTTCACTACTGTTCACTAAAATTTGTCTCATTTACCTGGTCCCAATTTATAAATTGTCCCAGGCCAAAGGGGTTAAAAAAATAGGAATAAAAGCAGTTAATAGGTGTTGAGAGCTTTGCAAGCTTGAATTCATTTTAACCTTCACAACCCTTATGAAGTGAGCACTTGTACTATCTACATTTTGCAAATGAGGAAGCAAAGACTCAGGACACGTAAATAAATACCCAAGATCACAGAGTGCATGGCAGAACTGGGCAGCCACCCAGCTCTGGCTCCAGTGCCTTTCCTGCGAGTACGAAGGGCTATTGCCTCCTAGGTAAATGTTTGCTAACTGATCACTGACTGGGACAGACTGGTGGTTCTCAACGATCAGCTCCCAGGCCAGCAACATTAACAGTATCTACAAACATGTCAGAAATCTAATTTGGGGGCCCTGCTTTACTTATTGAATCAGAAACTCCAGGAATAGGGCCAGAAATCCATGTTTTTAAAAGTCCTACAATTTCATCTGCTGTTTGCTAATGGTTGAGGTTACCTGGCCAGACCAAACATAAGCAAACTTTTCCTCTTAAGGACTAGACAAAAAAAAAAAAAAGAATTCTTTTTTTGTTGTCACCAGGGCTTCACTGCTTCAGAACAGGCTGAAAAAAAAAAGAGATGAAGGCAGGGACAGATACTGGAAAAGATGACAACACCAGAGCTTCAACCTGTGGTGGGGGCCAGGCTCCAACGTGTGCACAGCAAAGTAAGTGTACTATCCAAGTGAGCTATCTGACCAGTCCATGAAGACTTTGGACTTTTCAGTCCCCCACATTAAGGTCGTTAACTTAGTTGCTCCTACAATTAGCTAGGGGGGAAAAATTCTGGAAATTTGCTTTTAGTGACATGTATAATGCAATAATAATCTTTGAATATATATTTATATACTATTATTACAGAACTAAAAATGAAATATTTTCATGGGGGTAACACATTGTTTACTTGGGGTTCAAAATTAGTGCTCCCTATTATCAAATGAATTGCAAATGTTGTTTGTAAAGACCATGCAAAGCTCGCGTGCAAAGAGGGCATGCTCCTGTAGTTTGCAGTAAACGGGATCCTTATACCGTAATTGCACAAAACCTGGACAAAACCATCTAAGCTGAATAAGTAACTATGGATGCATTTGGATCCACTTCTTGTTCAAACTGACCAGTCACTACAACCAGTTCAGCGGTTCCACATCCCCACTCCTCTCCACCCATCAAAACATTTGTTCCACAGAATTAACGGATTTGACCAGGCATGTTGGCACCTGATAAGCCAGACAGGCCTTGCCTTAGATAGCTCTCTCCTAGGGAGACAGCTGCCCAGTCAGGTGGCCAAACAGCTGCAGGAACCCTCAGCCCTGTGCACCGCCATCTCATCTGGGGCAGGCATCCTGGCTGCTCTAGAAAAGGCAGATGTTTGAAGACAGTTGACCTTTTGACCCACTTTTTATTCTTGGCCTGACTTCTTCAGCCCCTGTCAATTTGTAACCGGATGGGGGACTCCAAGGAGCTAAGACATAGAACTTGCAAGAAGTCTAAAACCTTCACAAGTCCCTGAAGCAGACGGCGGGAAGTGACACAAGGCTGGCACTCTTGGTTGAATTATGTCCCCCCAAAACAATATGTTCACATCGTAAGCCTCAGTATGGAAATACTTACTTGGAAATAGTGTCTTCATTTATGTAATCAAATTAAGATGAAGTCATGCTTCGTTAAAGTAGATTCTGGTCCAGTGACTGTATCCTTATAAGAAGGAGCTATATGGACACACACACACACACACACACACACACACACACACACGGAAACAGAGAACACCATGTGAAGCTGGGGAGACATGTTAGAGTCATGTGTCCATAAGCCATGGAAAGTGAAGACAAAGACAACTAGCAAAAGCTGGGAGTGACTGGAAGGTTCTCCTTGAGAATTTCCAGAAGGAAGCAATTCTACCAACACCTTTATTTTATTTTATTTGTTTATTTTTAAATCTAGACATTCTGGAGTTAATATACTTCTTGTTTTAAAAATCTTTTTATGGGGGCCTGGTGGTAGCACAGCGAGTTAAGCACACATGGTCCAAAGCACAAGGACCAGCATAAGGATTCCAGTTCAAGCCCCTGGCTCCTCACCTGCAGGGTATCATTTCACAAATGGTGAAGCAGGTTTACAGGTATCTATCTTTCTCTCCCCCTCTCTGTCTTCCTTTCCTCTATAAATTTCTCTCTGTTCTATCCAACAACAATAACAGTGATAACAACAATGACAAGGGCAACAAAATGGGAAAAATAGCTTCCAAGTGCAGTGGATTCATAGTGCTGGCACCAAGCCCCAATGATAACCCTGGAGGCAAAAAAATTATTTATTTATTTAATAGGTACAGAGAGAAATTGATAGAGAAAGGAGAGACAGAGAGGGAAAGAGAGTGGTCCTGGAAGTGGCACAGTGAATAAAGCATTGGACTATCAAGCATGAATTCTCGAGTTCAGTCCCTAGCAGCACATATTCCAGAGTGGTGTCTGGTTCTTTCTCTCTCTCCTCTTATTTTTCTCATTGAAAAATAAGTAAGGTTAAGCTCAGGTGGCACAAAGCATAAGGATCACAGTTTGAGCGCCCGGCTCCCCACCTGCAGGGGGTCACTACACAAGCCATAAAGCAGGTCTGCAGGTGTCTCTCTTTCTCTTGCCCTCTCTGTCTTCCCCTCTTCTCTCGATTTCTCTGTCATATCCAACAGTGGCGACATCAGTAACAACAACAATAATAACCACAACAATAAAACAACAAAAGGGAATAAATAAATAAATAAATAAATAAAATCTTAAAAGAGAGGACCACCTGGGACCACAACAAGATAGGACTAGAACTACTTTGGGAACCCACCAAATCACCAGAGCATCTGGAGACCACAATTCTGCCCAGATATCCAGCTCTAGCCAGTTGAGAAACTTCTCTAAAGAACAAGGAATATAAAAAATGACCTGAGACTGCAACAAGATGAGACTGGGACTACTTTGTGAACCCACCAAGTCACCAGTGAGTGAAAACACGTGTGGCTCATGGACAGAGAGGAGCCTAAGGAGAGATTCCTGGGGCTAAAGCCCATATCTACTCCTGAGTGGCTGGTAACAGTCTGGCAGTTTACTGGTTGAGGAGCCACTTCCAGTCTGTTTTACCAACAAAAAGACTGCTGAAGGGAGGAGAGGACTCCACTAAGACTCATCAAATGCAACTGTGAGTCTCCATTTGCTACTTCCCTCAGAGACTGGAGCACCAGGGGGGAGGCCCTGTGCTGACATCTGGGGCAGAGAATTGACCAGGAGAAGATCTACATCCGGGTGGTCTAATGGTGGAAACCTTTGCACATTGTTCTCCTGATGAGAACATTTGAATAACTGCCTTGGAACCTACAGACTATAAATGGGACTTGTTTAGAAACTCACAGGGACCAGCAGTGCTGCCCAGCTTGGCAGAGAAGCTGAATTGAGCCTGGAGCTTTGGATCCTTGAGGTGTTACAGTCTCTTTGCATAATGACTGAGCTATCTCTCCCCCACCCTGCTTTATCTCTTGGTCAAGAGTGAATGGTTAAGCTAAAAAACCTACTTATAGGTAAAAAGCCCTGAGGCTCCTATTGCCTACAGGGGAGAAAAAGAACAAAAGAGGCTCTAAAAGCTACTGTGCTTCAACTCAGGGATTGAGATAACATTGAAACAACTGTTAATTTCCACAGTTGTGAACTCTTTATTTAAATACCTTACTTACAAACAAGTCAATCCAGGTAAGAGTGATCAGTAATTTAAAAAATACTGAAAGAAGACCTCATAACACACTGTAATGATAGTTAAACCAAGGAGAAACATTGGAGAAATGAACCAGGACAAAAGTCCAGCTAAAAGTGCCCCAATGGTAGAAACCCAGAAGAATGAGATCAACATCCAAACGCTAACTAAGGAATTAGTCACAGGAGTAAGGAACAAGTTTGAAAGAATTGTCATCAGAAATAAAGAAACAACAGATGAGATTCTGAAAGAAAGCACTAGGTATCTTGAGGTAATTAGAGAGCTGAAAGCTGAAATAGCTGAGCTAAGAGCACAACTAGCTGAACAAACTAACACATTATCAGAACAGGGTAACAAAATAGCTGAACTATAGAAAACAACAGAGGAGGGAGTCGGGCAGTAGCGCAGTGGGTTAAGCGCAGGTGGCGCAAAGCACAAGGACAAGCGTAAGGATCCTGGTTCGAGCCCCCGGCTCTCCACCTGCAGGGGAGTCGCTTCACAAGTGGTGAAGCAGGTCTGCAGGTGTCTCTCTTTCTCTCCCCCTCCCTGTCTTCCCCTCCTCTCTCCATTTCTCTCTGTCCTATCCAACAGTGACAACATCAATAACAACAACAAAAATAACAATGAAACAAAGGCAACAAAAGGAAATAAATAAATAAATATTTAAAAATATTTAAAAAGAAAACAGCAGAGGAGAAAGGGAGTATGAGGCAGAAAACAGAAATAGCAAGACTGAGGATGAATTAGAGACAACTAAGAAAGAAGTAAGAGATTTCAGAAAGAGATGAAGAGATACTAAAAACAACAACAGAGACATATGGGATGACTTCAAAAGAAATAATATAAGCATTATAGGCCTACCAGAGGAAGAAAGAGATGGAGGGGAAGAAAGCACTCTACAGGACATAATAGATGAGGACTTTCCTTGTCTAGACAGCATAAAAGACATAAAGGTTCAAGAAGCTCAGAGGGTCCCAAACAGAATTAACCCAGATTAAAGACATCAAGACACATCATATTTAGAATGAAAAGAAATAAGGATAAAGAAAGGATCCTGAAGGCTGCAAGAGAAAAACAAAGAGTCACTTACAGAGAAAAACCCAAAAAATTAGCAGCAGATTTCTCTACACAAACACTACAGGCCAGAAGACAATGGCAAGATATCTATTGAGTGCTCAATGAGAAAGTCTTTCAGCCAAAACTACTGTATCCTGCTAGACTGTCATTCAGACTAGTTGGAGGCATAAAAACCGTCCCAGACAAGCAACAGTTGAAAGAATCAACTATCACCAAGCCTGCCCTGAAAGAAGTTCTGAAAGTTCTCTTATAATCAGATCACGATAATCATGCTATATATCAGAACACTCTAAAAATCTATAAGAATGGCATTAAAATATCTTCAATCTATAATATCAGTAAGTGTCAGTAGCCTGAATTCACCTACTAAAAGGCATAGAATAGGAAGATCAATAAGAAAATACAACCTAACCATATGATGTCTGTAGGAATCACCTAGGTCAACAAGAAACACAAACTCAAAGTGAAAGGTTGGAAAATGACCATGCAATCCAATGGCCCACAAAAAGGGTCAGGAACAGCTATGTTCATATATGACATGATATAACTTAAAATAAATAAAATTTAAAAAGATAGGGATGGACATTTCTTAGGGCTCAGATGAATCAATCTAGATGACTTAATGATTATCAACATCTATACACCCAAGGAGAGGCCATCTAAATACAACAAACATCTATTGAAAGAGCTACAGCAGTATATTAACAGCAACACAGTAATACTGGGGACTTAAACACCTCACGCATCCAGGCAGAAAATCAGTAAAGAAACAAGGGAGCTAAATGAAGAGATATACAAACTAGAACTATTGGACATTTTCAGAGTAAAAATGGTGATTTCACTGTTTTCAACCCATCCTGGATGGAGCTTGAAGAAATCATGTTAAATGAAATAAGTCAGAAACAGAAGGATGAATATGGGATGATCTCACTCACACGCATAAATTGAAAAACAAGATCAGAAGAGAAAACACTAAGCAGAACTTGGACTGCGGTTGGTGTATTGCACCAAAGTAAAAGACTGGAATGGGTGAGGGGGTGGGAGTTCAGGTCCTAGAACAGGATGTTAGTGGGGGTTGTATTGCTGTGTGGAAAAATGAGAAAATGTTATGCATGTACAAACTATTGTATTTACTTTTGACTGTAAAACATTAATTCCCCAAAAAAGAAAATTTAAAAATTAATAAAATAAAATAAATCTTCAAAGAGAGAGAGAGGCACACCTATAGCCCTGTTTCACCATTCATGAAGCTTTCCCCCCTGCATGTGAGGACTAGGGTCTTGAACCCATGTCCTTGCATACTGTAATGTGTACACTTAACCAGGTGGGCCACTGCCTGTCCCCACCCCCCGCCACGCCCCAACACCTTGATTTTAGACTTCAAGTCTCCAGAGCTGTGAACACAGGCTGCTGTTGCTGTTGTTTCTATAAAACATTTATCTGTGGGCCACGTGGTGGCCAAGTTGAGTACACATGTTTCCATGAGCAAGGACCTGGATTCAAGATCCTGGTCCCTACCTTGCAGAGGAGAAGAAGCTTCAGGAAAGATGAAGCATATACTGCAGGTATCTCTTTTTCCTCTCACCCTCCCTTTCTCCCTCTTCTCTCTTCTTATTAAAGAAAAAAAGAAATCAAGAAATAATAGGGAAGCTTCCAATGGAGGTGATAGAACACAGAACTCTGGTGGTGGGAACTATATGAAATTACACCCCTTACAATTTTGTAAATCAATATTAAATCACTAATAAAAAATAAAACAGTAACATAAAAGATGGTGGCCTCTACCTTAAAGATCTTTGCTATACTGCACAGAAACCACTGCTTATAGTGAACAGAGTAGAAAGCTTCTCCATATATTGTCAAGACCCCTAATTGTGTAACTCTCTCTCTGAAGGAGCCTGTTCGCATTCATTGTGTAACAGGAAATCCTGACATTCTTCACTCCCAAGTTCCATTTCTCTCTCCTACCTGCATTTCCCCACTAACCCAACTTCCATATTTGCTTCAGAATCAGCCAAGGGGATTTTGAACCCTAATGTTCATGCCACACTCCATACCAGTGGCATCAGAGGCTCAGAGTAGAACCAGCACTGGTTCTGTAAGTTTCTCAGTGGCTGACAGCAGCTAAATGCCTTCCCAAATTCTTCCTGGAAATATAAGGGACACTAAACAAATCATGACACTGTTTCATGTTTCAAACATCTAACTTACAATCATTATAAGCATGGATCATTTTCTAAAAATATTTCCCCATCCTTTGAAACTGAAGCTTTGGTTGTTACAGGGACAACCATGGAATTAAGTCTGCACCTTAATGGAGCATGACTACTTCATGGAGCATCTACTTCTCTGCACTCCTCCAAGCCAAGCCACCTCTTTTCATTCAGACTCCACTCATTCCTCCACATTCAGGGACACCCCACCCCCTGCACACACCATGTTCCAACAGCTGTGCCCCCATCAGGGACTGGAAGAGCAAAACGCAAACCACAGCAAACCACTCTTCTGTAATTTGCAGAACTGCCAACCTAAAAAGAGACTAAATATTCCCTCTTTCTTTTGTTTAAATGAACTGTGAAACAAACCATAGTTGTGGTTTTGTTTTCCAGAAACAATTTAGTAAACTAGCATAATGAAAAAGTAAAGACAATATACTCGTAAGACTACTAGATGCAAAAAAAAATTTTAAATTCTCCAAAGGAACCTAACACTGTACTCACTTTGAATCACACACACACACACACACACACACACACACACACACACACACACACACACACACTCACACACTTGAATTAAACCATTAGAGGGAGTAGAAGTCTGGCAAGCCCAAACATCAGAAGGACTGGTCTCTGAGAAACATCTAACAGAGGAATCTTTGTTGGCAGAATGGTTGAATGTACATGTTACAATAAGCAAAGACCAAGGTTCAAGCCCCCAGTCCACACCTGAAAAGGGGAAGCTTTGTGAGTAGTGAAGCAGGATTGCAGGTTTCTCTCTTTCTCTTTCCCTTTCGATTTTCCTCTTCCCTCTCGATCACCCTCAGTCTCTATTCTATATATATTTGTCATAGGGGAGTCTCTGAAGACAAAAGCTTGGAAGCTATTTTCAGAGTCTGGGCAACAATAAAGTGATTTGATAAACATTAAACATACACCCTCACTATAAACCCTTGTCAACCTTCCTACCCTCAATCTCCTCTCCCATTCACTTACACCATTGTGTTTCCCAGGAAGTTGTACTAAGCCCAAATCCATGTGGTCATTCATCATCTACTATGGAATTTTTCATCCTCTGCTCTATACCCTGCTCTGTTCTGGATGCCACCTGGGAACCAAATAAAGTAAAAATGAGCTCAATTAAACAGCACATATGCATGGAATGCTTGCTGTGTGTCACGTCTGAATCGGGAACTAGAAAGAAGAGATGAAGAAATACATAGAAAAGGCCTCCCCCTCCATTACCACACATCCTCACAAGGCTTAAAATCCCATTGTGGGGACAGAGTAGGTTTGGGGGTGGTGCACCGGTTAAGCATACACATTACTATGCACAAGGACCCAGGTTTGAGCTCCCACTCCCCACGTACAGGTTTGTTGGTTTCTTTCTTTCTCTCTCCCTCTCTATCTCCCCCTCTCCATCTCCCCTTCTCCTCTCAATTTATATCTATTCTAACGAAAGTAGCAAAAGAAAGGAAGGAAAGAAGGAAGGAAGAAAGGGAGGGGGAGGGAGGGAGGGAAGGAGGGAGGAAGGAAGGAAGGAAAAAAAAATGACAACCTAGAGTCCAGAGTGGTGGATTTGTTGTGCAGGCACCAAGCCCCAGCAATAACCCTCTGACAGCAATTAAAACTTTTAAATAATTTATTTATTTATTAATGAGAAAGATAGGAGGAGAGAGAGAAAGAACCAGCCATCACTCTGGTACATGTGCTGCCGGGGATTGAACTTGGGACATCATGCTTGAGAATCCAGTGCTTTATCCATCCACTGGGCCACCTCCCAGACCACAGTAAAATTTTTTAAAATGAAATAAAATTTGAATTTAGGGACATACCTGATATGGCCAAAAGGGTCTCAGTCTACATTCAGTCATTTAGTAAACTGCACTGTGTGTTTCTCAGGTGCCAAGCCCACTCCCAGTACTGGCATAAACAGCCTACACCCTCAGAAGCCTGCGGCCCAGGTTGGTTGACCCTCACATGAGGGCAGGTCTTGGACACATGAGCAGCTTGGTGGACCTGGATGAGAAGAAGGTCAGGGAAAGCAGGCCATGGCTCATTCTCCCAATCTCATCTTTCCCTTCCCTCCCTGTCCTGGTCCAGCTCCTTTAGTCGACATGCAGTTAGCTCCTCAGAGACACCAAGCTCTTTGTAGATTTGGAGTCTCTGCACAGATGCTCCTTCTCCATGAGACACACTCTCCCACTTTTCATATCTGACTGTTGCTTCCACATGTTTCGTTGCTCCATCCCTGGCTACTCACTCAAAGGAGAGGCACTGTCATCATTTTCTGTGTCCCTGATTTGGTAGTTTCTTTCTTCGTATTTCACAGATTTTTATCTCTTTTTACTCATTTGTCCCTTTCCTTGGTTTTCTGTCCTTCTTCCTATTTGGAACATATGCTCTCCATCTATGCCCTTTGTCTCCACATCTGGCATGGCATCTGACACAGGGTTGATGCCCTATAAATATTTGTTGACTGACTGAGTGGCTGAGGCAATACTGATCTGAATACTATCACTAATAAGAGCAAACATTTAAACAGTGCAGTTGCCAGAGACTGTCCTAGATGTTTTCCAGCTATTGACTTATCTCTGCTTGAGCTGCATCTGGAACAACAAATACCAGGTTCCAGGTAGAATAGGGAGGTAAAGGTATTACAGGCATAGAAAACAGCAGAAGTGCAGTCTGGGAGGTGGTACCATGGATGACAAGTTAGGTTCCCTTAACCTGCTGCACTACCATCCTATCACAGGCAGGAAAGCAGGTCTGCAGGTGTCTTCCTCTCCCCATCTCCGCCTTTCCCTCCACTCTTGATTTCTCTCTGTCCTATACAACAACAACAACAGCAGCAAAAACAACAACAAGGGCAACAACAAGATGGGAAAAATGGCCTCCAGGAACCGTAGATTTGTGGTGCAGACACCGAGCCCTGGAGATAAAAACAAGTTGTCAAATGTGAAGGCCAAAGTTCAATCTCCAGCAGTGTGTATACCAGAGTGATGCTCTGGTTCTCTTTCCTCTTATCTCTCAAAGAAATAAATAAGTCAGAAAAAAAAAAAAGAAATAAAGTGGAAGGGAATGTAAAGGAGAAGAAAAAGGAAGGGAAGGGAAAAGATAGGAAGAGAAGGGAAGGGGAGGGGAGGGGAGGGGAGGGGAGGGGAGGGGAGGGGAGAGGAGAGGAGAGGAGAGGAGAGGAGAGGAGAGGAGAGGAGAGGAGAGGAGAGGAGAGGAGAGGAGAGGAGAGGAGAGGAGAGAAGAGAAGAGAAGAGAAGAGAAGAGAAGAGAAGAGAAGAGAAGAGAAGAGAAGAGAAGAGAAGAGAAGAGAAGGGAAGGGAAGAGTCCAAATGCAAAGGCATGGAGGTGAAGAAAACCCAACACACTCAAATGCTACAACTGGTGAATCTGAATAAGTGAGATGGAGCTGCAGAAATGCTGGGAGGCAAACTGGAAAGGAAAACACAAAGGGGATGAGAAATTTCAGGAGGCAAAGAAGCCAGTACCTCCTGATGAAAAAGTGGAATCACAGGGGAGCTGGGGAATTGCACTCACAGGGCTCAATCTATTGGCCCAAGGGCCTCAGTTATCTTCTTGTGGTCTTTGGAAACATGTCTCCATTCCACCTTCCACCCCATGCACAATGTGACATAATGGTTCATTACGTATGTCAGCTTGACTGGTCAAACATTCTGCTTGTGCCTGTGAGAATGTTTCTGGATGGCATTAGTCTTTTCATGGGTAAACTGATTGCTCTATCCACTGTGGGCAGGCCTTATCCAGTCAGTTGAGTGTCTGAATAAAACAAAAGATTCACCTACCTGCATGGAGGGGAGGTTTTCCTGTCTTTAGACTGAAAATAAAATACCAATTCTGCTTGCTTTTGACTCTTTGAGTTCATAGTATAGTGAGGCTGCATTTTGCCAGTTTACCCTGCTGATCTTAGTAACCTGTTGGTCTCCATAACCACGCGAGTCAATCCTCTATATTAAATTTCTGTCACTATCTGAATACATCCTGTTGGTTCTGTATCTCTGAAGAACCCTGATTTCACATATGTTGTCCAATGCTGGAACTATGTTGAGAAAGAGGAACACAACTTAAGAGTCACCAATGGAGAGGGGAAGAGAGATTTGGAAGCAAGCAGAGAGGTAAGGGAAGAACAGCCAGGAGTCTCATTACCAACTCCCCCAGTCACACATGGATCTTAAGTCTGTACAGGGTGGATGCATTCAAGTCCCAAATGTGTCAACACCAAGTTGTCCTTGCCTGGTCTTTTTCTTGAGACCAGGCTACACCAGGCTAAGCATTTCTAAATGGCCACTACCATTTCCACACCACTGAAATGAAATGGAGTCAGACACTGGTCTATTTTTATTTTGTTTTGCCTGTTCACCTAATTGTTCCCTTTATGTTGCACACACACAGGTTAAAGATATTTTTTCCCTGCTTATCTTATGCTATTTTATATAATCCTCTAGGGTTTCTTTCATTTTGCTGCAAATGGCAAAATCTTATCTTTTGAGAGGTACATTAACATTCCGTTGTGTTTATTTAAATCTTTTTATTCAAATGGACACTTAGGTCATCTCTATATGCTAGCTATTATAAATAACATGACAGTAAACACTGTGGCACATACTACAGTTCAAATTGAAGATTTCATATCTTCACCTTGATACACAGAAACAGAATTTCTGGATCACATAGTAGTTGTATTTTCAGTTTTTTGAGTAAGTTTTATACTGTTTTCCCAAAATGGCTACACCAAGAATTACTAGATTTAGAGTCAGCAAGCCTATGTTCCCATTCAGTCCCATTTTGACACTTTATAGATAACTTCAAGCAAATTAATGTGTGAAAAATGTCAAACGAGACTCATACAATTTGCTGTGGTAGATTAGAAATGGCAAATGCTAGAAGAAGGAAGAAATAGTCACAAACGCTGTTTCTCCTCTCACTGACAAGTGCTGTTCAACTTGCCTCCCCTTGAATCTGAGTTGTCCTCACTGACTTACTTGATGACTAGAATTCAAAGGAAAGGTCAAAAGAAATAGCACAGCAGTTTATGCAACAGATTTTCATGACTGAGGTACAAGAGGTCCCAGGTTCAACTCCCAATACCACCATAAGGCAGAACCTAGCAGTTTTCTGGTAAACAGAGAGGGGGGGGGGGGAAACACACACACAGAGAGATATTTCATCTGCTGAACCTAAGTCACATGAACTCATGAACTCCTACTTTGGATTCATAAAGAGCTTGCTTTCAGAATTCTTCCTCTTGGGACCCAGTTGTCATGTTATAAGTCCAAGCCAAATGGAAAGGCCACCTATAGAAATTCTGGACAGGTTCCTCCCCCACCACCACCACCACCACTGAGTTCAAAGCCAACAATCAAGTAAGTCATCTGAATATGTTGTTATAGTTGTGTAGGCATTAAATGAAGGGGAGTCGTTATGCAGCAAGAGATCACTGCAGCACTTAATTTACAGAGCAAGTTACTACCTTGTGAGATTCACTGTCAAGATTATAGTATCAAGATATATATACTTTCAAGATTATAATTTGCTCTGTAAATCACAAGTGTTCCATGAATATAAAGGGTTGCATTTTTTTAACATGAGTTTCTGCATTGTTCTTCTTGACCTATCCCAAGAGCATCTATGGACCCTTATCCTAGCCCACAGAAAAGCCTTGGCTCTGTGCCTGAGTTCTTAGCTTTTCCAGGCATTTTTTTTTTCTTTTTAATAAACCAAGATCATAGATCAGAACCTCTGGAGTTCCTTCCCTAAGGTTCCTGACCTATGTGTCTACACTCTCATCCCTACATCCTGTTCATAGTTGACATTTAACATTGGTTTTCAATATCTAAATATAGTTGCAAGTGGGAATACAAGTTTCTGTGTACACTCATACCCTAAGAACTGGATACTCTAAATTGATATTGGAGTCGATGTCTCTCCAACCAGATACCCTAAGAACTGGATACTTTAAATTGATGTTGAAGTTGATGTCTCTCCAACTAGATACTATGCATGTACTTTCTCCGCATGTATTCTGACTCCTACATTCATATAGGGCACAACTAGCAGTAGAATGGGAACATGACCATAATCAACTTACTATGACTCCTCCAATGGCCTTCTTAAACCTACTTCAAGAGAACAGGGGGCTGTTCTTTGATAGGGTTTATTTCCTGACATGGATATTTGCTTGAATCATTTTTAAGAGTGATCCATAGCTTTCTTTATACTCTCAGATAATGTCAGTTATAAGGCAAGATTCACATTGGACATTCTGTAATCCCCCCAAGTGCTATGATTCCCTGGTCATTTAGAGTAGAAAATACAAAAGGATATTTTAATCTAAGCCTTTTTTGGTCACTAGGATTTTACCACTCCAGGCCAACTTTCCCAGGTGAAAATACAGAAATAGAGAAAACAAGAGAAAGATGCCCTAGCACCAAAGTTCCCATTGTATGGTGGGCTTGCAAGTAGGCTTGCACTTGGATGGTAAACATGCACAGTTTCTGGTTGAAGAGACATCAACTTCAAGATCACATGACATGTATACATGACAAGGCAAAAAAATAAAAAAGCATTCACGTGAACTTGACAGCCTGATCAAGGAGTTTTCTTTTTTTTTTTTTTAAAAAAAACTTTTTTATTATCTTTATTTATTGGATAGAGACAGCCAGAAATCTAGAGGGAAGGGGGAGAGACAGACACCCGCAGCCCTGCTTCACCACTTGTGAAGCTTTCCTCATGCAGGTGGGGACCGGGGGCTTGAACCCGGGTCCTTGTACATTGTAATGTGTGCGCTCAACCAGGTGTGCCACCACCCGGCCCCGATCAAGGAGTTTTCTTTATCTAGTTTTCTGGGAATACAGTTCACAGAATTATTTCTGAATCTTCCACCACATTAATGTTTGAAGTTGGGTTATTTTTGTCACTGGTCCTACCATTTCCCCAACCAGTCAATACAGGTAGAGAATGGATATTTGGTGTGATCTGGGAGGTGGCACAGTCGATAAAGTACTGGACTATCAAGCCTGAGGTCCCAAGTTCAATCCCTGGCAGCACATGTACCAGAGTGATGTCTAGTTGTCTCTCTCTTCCTATCTTTCTCTTTAATAAATAAATAAAATCCTGAGAGAAAGAATGGATGTTTGCTTACCCCACACCCACCCTTTTGTTACCTTCCAAACCAGAGAGCATCAACCCCCACCTTGTCACATCCCTGTATAGTGGTGACACTTGTGTCATAAGTTATCTCATGATAATCTGGTTACCTGTAATCTTCTCTACATTGCAGGAAGCTAGAACTCTGCAATCAACATTTCTCAGGTCAGTTGTCACACTAACCAGGCTTCAGTTAGGTTCTACCAGAGGCAGGTATGGAGGGAGGGAGGAAGGGAGGAAGGAAGGGAGGGAGGGAGGGAGGAACGGAGGAAAGAAGGAAGGAAGGAAGGAAGGAAGGAAGGAAGGAAGGAAGGAAGGAAGGAAGGAAGGGAAAAAAGAGAGGGAGGGAGGGAGGAAGGGAGGAAATAAGGAAGGAAGGAAGGAAGGAAGGAAGGAAGGAAGGAAGGGAAAAAAGAGAGGGAGGAAGGGAGGAAGGAAGGGAGGGAGGGAGGGAGGAAGGAAGGAGGAGAAAATACCATATTTTACATATATGCTTATATGCGGTTTCTTCAAAGACAGGGGACAGCATCAGATTCACAATGCTCCAAAAGGCACGTTCCCACTAGAAGAAGAGCAGGCACAAGGGTTTGTCTGGGCAGAAATCTGGCAAGAGCTTCCCACACAGTATTTGACCTCCCTGTTCTCATGTTGAATTAAAATCTCACCACACAATTCTCATTAGAGCCTGAGATAAACTGGAGTAGGTCAAAGACAGATTATTTGGCTCATGACCAGAAATACAATATCACAAATTCTTTCCCCCCACCCTACATTTTTCTGTCTTTTTTTTTCTCTCAACTTGGCTTTGGAACCCCATCTTCCCAGAGTGGCAAGCTGGGGATCCCTGCTGACCACAGTTTCTCTTGGCAGTTGGTCTAGTTTATCAGTACCCAGTGTTGCTGAGTCTTTCTCTCTGGGAGACGCCCTCAGCCTGGCCATTCTTTAATTAAGTGGACATCTTGATCCCATGGAGGCTGAACAGCTGTTGTGCTTTGCCTGTATCTTGATGCCAAATTAGAATGTTAAAAATCCTCAGATTTTATTTACTAAGTTCCCTGATTGCTTGTGGGATTTGCACCCCTTCATCCCCTCTCTGTTCCCCTACTGGCCAAAGTTCTTTAGCAGGAATGGTGTGTGTGGGGGGGGGGGCGGACAAAGGAATAAGAGGAGTCCCCTCCCTTGAACTGGTCACTAGTCACATGCACATGCCTTGATAATGAGTGGTCTATTTGCGAAGAAAGGGAAGGAATGAAGAGAAACCTCATTTCTCTCCTTCTATTTGTTTTTTAATCAAATCAGATTCTTAATTACATTTGGCTAGAATGAAATTATGCCTCTGAAGAGCTTCCAGATGGAACTAGCAAAGCGACTTGGGCTGAACTCTGCAGCCATTTTGATCAGTAGAAAATGTTTGTTCCTGAAGGGACTGCCATCCTGCTGGCTTGGCTCTGAGAAATAAAGGGCAGTTCTGCATTTCTCTCTCTCTCTCTCTCTCTGTAGCATAGAGACCTCTCACCTGGTTGAGCCAGAGGGATTTTCAGGGTGAGGGTGGTTCCTAAGGAGTCTGCTCTAGGAGATTCTGAAAGGTGATTCCGTGAGGAGCTTGGGAGTTTATCAGATAGGTCAGGCACTGATGTGACCTTTCTCTCAAGGTGATAGTAGGCAGTGAGCCACTTCTCTGAGTCTCAGTTTCCCCACAGGCTTTCTTACCTAGTAAAACATTGTGAAGATTCAATTATATGGTTGACGCACAGCACTTATTTCCTTCTCTTTCTTAATCTGGCATCTACTTCCTCAGATAACAGCTACCCAGTACAATTGAAAAGAAGGGGAAGATGCTGCTTTATTTAAAAGAACCTCTGGTTCATGCACACAAGAGTGCCAACGTTTTTTTTTTCTTTGTTCTTTCTTTTTTGCCACTAAGGTTATTTCTGGGGTTCATTGCTACAAGACTGCATCACTCCCCGAATGGAGTCTTTTTTTAATGGAGTGAGAGACAGAGATGGAGAGAGATACCGCAGCACCACTCCACCACTAGTGAAGCTGTTCCCCCCCACACACACACACACAAACACACTCACCCCTGATACCACATGGTATCCAGGGACTCAAACTTGGATCCTCTTGCATGGTGATGAGTGTTTTTAACCAATAGCCACATCCCCCAGCCCCTACTCTTAAAGAGCTTTAACTCTTCACCTCCAAGCCCTGACTTTCTGTTCTCCCTTGACTTATGATGGACTTTGCATCACCAGCATTTTCTCTCTGGATGCAATCCTTTGCCTGTCCAAAACCACAGAATTTCATTATTTTAATCTTAGACCCCACGTTTAGCTAAATGAAATCAATTTATAGTATAATTCTTGTGCGCCCAGGAGAGATGCTCATGAATCCCTCCCTGCTCCACATGGGCTTGTGGGGAAGGAGCAAGCAGGCAAAAAGCAGACAGGGTTGTGTAAAGCAGAGGAAAGTTCTAATTTAACCTTGGTTCCCAATATGTGATCAATTAACCACCTACTCCAGTGTGGAAGCTATGCGGTAGCTACCTAGCCACCCGATCCAGTACTCCCACTGAACAACACCTACAAGCAGGCAAGGAAGATGGTGTAGCACCTGTTCCCAAAAGCTGTGGAGCAGGCACAAGTGGCTTGGCATTCTGACTGACTATTCTGTTTCTATGGCCTATGTCACAAAAGTTGTGGAGCAGGGCACAAGTGGCTTGGCATTCTGACTGATTATTCTGTTTCTATGGCCTGTGTCCCAAAAGCACATGGAAAACTCCTACAAGGGATTTGCACTGAAAGAGTTTTTCTGGATTCGCTCATGTTAAATATTTATCAAAAAAAAACTTTTGCCAAACCACCCCAATGTGCCTTGTCTATTCCCACCTTTGTCTGTGGACTGTCACCAGAAGAACCTGAAGTAGGGGTAGCTCTATTTTGGGGGGGGAGGTGAAGAAATGCATCCCCATTCTTTTTTTTTTAATTTTTTTATTATTTATTTTTCCTTTTGTTGCCCTCGTTTTATTGTTGTTGTTGTTGTTGTTGTTGTTGATAATATCATTGTTGGGTGGGACAGAGAGAAATGGAGAGAGGAAGGGAAGACAGAGAGGGGGTGAGAAGGATAGACACCTGCAGACCTGCTTCACCGCCTGTGAAGCGATTCCCCTGCAGGTGGGGATCCAGGGGCTTGAACCGGGATCCTTACGCCAGTCCTTGTGCTTTGCGCCACATGAGCTTAAGCCACTGTGCTACTGCCTGACCCTCGTATCCCCCTTTCTATCTTCTTCTTGGTTTTCTAGTTCTTGGACAAACTGAAATGTTATGAATTATATTCCTTAATCAAGCATTATGAAAATTTCTATTCAGATATCATAGTGGCATAGTGGCTCTCAAGCCAGCTATTAATCTTTGGGTTTAATTCACAGACTTATTAAAAACTGTGTGTATGGATCCCTTCACTTCAAAAGTTCCAAAATGGTTTCCAGTGTGTGGCAGCACACACTGTAGAATGGGCTTACTTGATACCAAAGAAACGTTTTCTTTACCTTCCTTTAGCACAATGCAGCCCAATTACTCAGCCACCAAGAAGCCAGACATGATCACATTCTGACCGAGAAGACAGATGTGGAAGATGAGGAAGCAATTCTAATTCCAAATATAAAAATTAACTCTCTCAAGCAGAAAACCTTTGACTGTCCCCTTTTCCTTGCAAGGAATCAGTCTTGTAAACAGGAAGCTCGAAGCCACATGCAAAGAATGATGGGACAGAAAGATACAAAGGAAATGAGAGCACAACCAGAGCTGCTGTGCTAGTCCTGGGTTGCCCACCTGCAGACTTCTTCTAATATGAGGGAAATACAGCCCTGCTTATTAATTCATATTCCCTGTTGACTTTTTGGTTTTTGTTTGTTTGCTTGTTTTTGTTACAGAAGATATTCCTGATTTACCTAAGTATGATCCCATAGTAAGGCTGCAGGTCTGGTGTGTGTGTTTCCTCCAGACTCTGAAGAATTTAGTTTTGATGAGACTGGGGAAAGAATCAGAGAACGAAAGAGAGAGAAGGGGAGGGAGGGAGGGAGGGAGAGAGAGAGAGAGAGAGACAGAGATCATAATCATGGTCTCTAGAACTAAAATCAGAGTTACTGGGATTGTGTTGCTTGAGTTACAGACTTCCTATTCCTTTTCTCTCTCTCTCTCTGTCTCTCAAATTTTGATATTTAGAAGACTGAGTGAAACTTAAGTACCTGACATCAAAGCATGAATGGCTTCACTTCTCAAAAATTTTAGTTGTATATTTGCCAAAGTTTTTTTTTTAATCTCAGAGAAACTATTTGCTGCAGTTTAAATATTATATAAAATGCTAAAACAAGACTTCCCCCAGGGGGATTATATTACTATTTAGTTTGATATTTCTTCTGATGCCTCCGATTAATCATGCACTGCTTCAGAGATGTCAGAGGGCAACCTGTCTCTCTGACTGCAAATGACAAGCCATGAATAATGCACATGCACCTAGCAGGGGCCCCCAGACCTGCAACCTATTTGTTGCTTACATATTCCAGCCTGCTACCACACAATTCACTTCAGGGAAGCCTGGCTTACACTTGGCATAGGTGAGTTCTGCACTGGCCACTCCTAGGAAGTCCCAGTCTGGGGTTTCAGTTCAGAAGTTCAGGATTCTTGAGTTCAGAGTAACACCAAGTATCTATAGTACCAAAGTGCTATAACTCCCCTCAAAATGAAACTAGACGACTCCAGAAAAAAAAAGTCAAGCAATGCATGCTAATTTTATGGAGTAGACTATTGCCTCCTCGTTACTAACAAGTCCTAAACTGATGTCTGAACCTTGAAGGTAAGTCAATAAATATTTATTGAATGGGAAAAGGGCATATAGATATATGGATATATGGATGGAACCCTTTCATCCTTATTTACTTTTCACTGCATTCCAGAAAGAATGCCTCAACTGTACAAGTAGGTCTAGTTTTCCTCTTAGTCAGTCTTCTGAAGGCCCCTTGGAGATATCTCATTACTGGTCTTTAAGTGGCAAGAGCCTGTATCTTTGTCTAAATCCTTCCTGGCTACACGGAATTTCAACATTTCTAATCACTCCATAAACACCCCTACCCCATCTTCACCTTTCTTGACCTCCACATCCCTGTACCGTCTGACTCCTTCAAGAGTCATAACTATTAAGGTGGAATGTCAATGGTAAAAGACAACTTTTGAAGGCTGGGGAAATAGAATAATGTCTACGTAAAAGACTTTTACACCTGAGGCTCTGAGGTCCCAGGTTCAATCCCTAGCGCTACCAGAACCAGAACCTATCAGTGCTCTCTCTCTCTCTCTCTCTCTCTATTTCTACACATGTGTGTGTGTGTGTGTGGGGGGGGGGTGTCTGGGTGTGTGTACTCCAGTGTGTGTGTGTGGGGGGGGTGTCTGGGTGTGTGTACTCCAGTGTGTGTGTGTGTGGGGGGGTGTCTGGGTGTGTGTACTCCAGTGTGTGTGTGGGGGGTGTCTGGGTGTGTGTACTCCAGTGTGTGTGTGGGGGGGTTATCTGGGCGTGTGTACTCCAGTGTGTGTGTGTGGGGGGGTGTCTGGGCGTGTGTACTCCAGTGTGTGTGTGGGGGGTGTCTGGGTGTGTGTACTCCAGTGTGTGTGTGGGGGGGTGTCTGGGTTTTGTACTCCAGTGTGTGTGTGGGGGGGGTGTCTGGGTGTGTGTACTCCAGTGTGTGTGTGTGTGGGGGGTGTCTGGGTGTGTGTACTCCAGTGTGTGTGTGGGGGGGTGTCTGGGTGTGTGTACTCCAGTGTGTGTGTGGGGGGGGGTGTCTGGGTGTGTGTACTCCAGTGTGTGTGTGTGTGGGGGGGTGTCTGGGTGTGTGTACTCCAGTGTGTGTGTGTGGGGGCGGGTGTCTGGGTGTGTGTACTCCAGTGTGTGTGTGTGGGGGGGTGTCTGGGTGTGTGTACTCCAGTGTGTGTGTGTGGGGGGGGGGTGTCTGGGTGTGTGTACTCCAGTGTGTGTGTGTGGGGGGGTGTCTGGGTGTGTGTACTCCAGTGTGTGTGTGTGGGGTGTCTGGGCGTGTGTACTCCAGTGTGTGTGTGGGGGGGTATCTGGGCGTGTGTACTCCAGTGTGTGTGTGTGGGGGGTGTCTGGGCGTGTGTACTCCAGTGTGTGTGTGTGGGGGGGGTGTCTGGGTGTGTGTACTCCAGTGTGTGTGTGGGGGGGGTGTCTGGGTGTGTGTACTCCAGTGTGTGTGTGTGGGGGTGTCTGGGTGTGTGTACTCCAGTGTGTGTGTGTGGGGGCGGGTGTCTGGGTGTGTGTACTCCAGTGTGTGTGTGTGGGGGGGTGTCTGGGTGTGTGTACTCCAGTGTGTGTGTGTGTGGGGGTGTCTGGGTGTGTGTACTCCAGTGTGTGTGTGTGGGGGGGGGGTGTCTGGGTGTGTGTACTCCAGTGTGTGTGTGTGTGGGGGGGTGTCTGGGTGTGTGTACTCCAGTGTGTGTGTGTGTGGGGGGGTGTCTGGGTGTGTGTACTCCAGTGTGTGTGTGTGTGGGGGGGTGTCTGGGTGTGTGTACTCCAGTGTGTGTGTGTGGGGGGGTGTCTGGGTGTGTGTACTCCAGTGTGTGTGTGTGGGTGTCTGGGTGTGTGTACTCCGGTGTGTGTGTGGGGGGGTGTCTGGGTGTGTGTACTCTGGTGTGTGTGTGGGGGGGTGTCTGGGTGTGTGTACTCCAGTGTGTGTGTGTGGGGGGGTGTCTGGGTGTGTATACTCTGGTGTGTGTGGGGGGGGGTGTCTGGGTGTGTGTACTCCAGTGTGTGTGGGGGGGTGGTGTCTGGGTGTGTGTACTCCAGTGTGTGTGTGGGGGGGGTGTCTGGGTGTGTGTACTCCAGTGTGTGTGTGGGGGGGTGTCTGGGTGTGTGTACTCCAGTGTGTGTATGGGGGGGGGTGTCTGGGTGTGTGTACTCCAGTGTGTGTGTGTGTGGGGGGTGTCTGGGTGTGTGTACTCCAGTGTGTGTGTGTGGGGGGTGTCTGGGTGTGTGTACTCCAGTGTGTGTGTGTGGGGGTGTCTGGGTGTGTGTACTCCAGTGTGTGTGTGGGGGGGCGTGTCTGGGTGTGTGTACTCCAGTGTGTGTGTGTGTGTGGGGGGTGTCTGGGTGTGTGTACTCCAGTGTGTGTGTGTGGGGGGGGTGTCTGGGTGTGTGTACTCCAGTGTGTGTGTGGTGGGGGTGTCTGGGTGTGTGTACTCCAGTGTGTGTATGGGGGGGGTGTCTGGGTGTGTGTACTCCAGTGTGTGTATGGGGGGGGTGTCTGGGTGTGTGTACTCCAGTGTGTGTGTGTGGGGGTGTCTGGGTGTGTGTACTCCGGTGTGTGTGTGGGGGGGTGTCTGGGTGTGTGTACTCCGGTGTGTGTGTGGGGGGGGTATCTGGGTGTGTGTACTCCGGTGTGTGTGTGGGGGGGGTATCTGGGTGTGTGTACTCCGGTGTGTGTGTGTGGGGGGTATCTGGGTGTGTGTACTCCAGTGTGTGTGTGTGGGAGGGGGTGTCTGGGTGTGTGTACTCCAGTGTGTGTGTGTGGGGGGGGGTGTCTGGGTGTGTGTACTCCAGTGTGTGTATGGGGGGGGTGTCTGGGTGTGTGTACTCCGGTGTGTGTGTGTGGGGGTGTCTGGGTGTGTGTACTCCGGTGTGTGTGTGGGGGGGGTATCTGGGTGTGTGTACTCCAGTGTGTATGTGTGGGGGGTATCTGGGTGTGTGTACTCCAGTGTGTGTGTGGGGGGGGTGTCTGGGTGTGTGTACTCCAGTGTGTGTGTGTGTGGGGGTGTCTGGGTGTGTGTACTCCTCTCTGGATTTCTCTTTCATAAATAAATTAATTAATTTTTAAAAGATATATTTTGAGGGTGTGGCCTACTCCAAGCTTCATTTTTTGAGAACTTTTCTGCCTCCAGCCATGGTTAGAAGTCCTGACCTAATTTCCCTGACCTATATATAGCTCATGAGGTCAGGAGTGACTATCCAATATGAAACTTGCTATTCAAAATCTCTATTATGAAAATATAGAGTTATAGTTAGAGCCATAATGAGTCTTCATGGGGACTAGACTTGTAAGGTACTCTTGTCTGAGGCACCATTTTGGAACTTCTATGATGAAATTATGGACCAGGAACAAGTCTGCAAATTCAGAGAAAGGGAGAGAGTGGAGCTGGCAGTTATGAGTGGCACTCCGATGCATGAAAATGTCTTCCAGGGTCTGATGCTTCTCCAGCCCCCCTCCCAGTGCCTTCTCAGTCCTCTAGCTTCTCATGGGGCCAGAACAGAACTCTTAGTCTTGGGTTCTGGTAGCATCCTAGTATCTAAAGTCATCTTAGGGGACCAGACAGTGGCACACCTGGTTAAATACACACATTACAGTGTGCTAGTACCCAGGTTCAAGCCCCTGGTCCCCACCTGCAGGGAGAAAGCTTCACACAAGTGGTGAAGCAGGTCTACAGGTGTGTCTCTGCCTCTCTTCCTCTCTGTCTCCCTCTCCCCTCTCAATTTCTCTCTGTCTTCATCCAATAGTAAATAAATAAAAATATTTTAAAAAATAAAGTCATCTGGGAGTCGGGCGGCAGCACAGCAGGTTAAATGCAGGTGGCGCAAAGCACAAGGACCAGTGTAAGGATCCTGGTTCAAGCCCCCGGCTCCCCACCTCCAGGGGTGTCACTTCACAAGCAGTGAAGCAGATCTGCAGGTTTCTATCTTTCTCTCCCCCTCTCTGTCTTCCCCTCCTCTCTCCATTTCTCTCTGTCCTATCCAACAACAACGACATCAATAGCAACAACAATAATAACTACAACAATAAAACAACGAGGGCAACAAAAGGGAATAAATAAATAATAATAATAATAAATAAAGTAATCTTAGCATCTTGATAATAAATTGACCTTTTCTTATGTTAAATTGAAAAATTTCTGTTCGTGGAGTTAAACCAGAGGCTCTTGACCCCCTGAATCTTCCATATGGTGGTTCTAACTCTTAACCAAGTCACTGAGCTCATTGTTTAGAAGGACTTCAGCTTCATTTGTAAAATGAGGACAATAATTATCTTTCATGGCTTTGAGGGGATTAAATAGCACATTGTATCTAAATGTAGAAAATTTCTAACTTTTCCTCTTTCAGACTTCTTCATATCTAATAAGGCATATGCAGCACTGAGGTAAGCCTGTGTAAACAAGCTCCTCTAGCTTCTACATCTCCATTAGTCATTAAGTACCATCTCACCCCCCAGCTTGGCATTCCAAAGTTAACTTCAGTGTCTACATTTCTTTAACGCAATACGTATAAAATTCTGCCCTTTCAATAGTCAAATAGTTTCCCAGATTTGTCCATTTTTCTGTGCCAAAGAATTGGCCAGTGTGATTCAAAATGTGGTGGTGACTATCGTGACTCTCAAACCCATACACTTTTATTCTATTCATAAACTGCAAAAATAAGCTGGGTGATGACAGGTTGAGTTATTAGGCTTTTGGACTGGATCAAGAAATTTGCTGGGGGAAAATGCAATGACTAGTGTATAAAAATAATACTATTGGACAGGAGTAGTTAGCATAGTGGTTATGCAAACTCTCATGCCTGAGTCTCCAAAGTCGCAGGTTCGATCCCCTATAACACCATAAGCCAGTGCTAAGTAGTGCTCTGGTTAAGTAAATAAATAAATAAATAAAAGCAGATACAAAACAGCACAATGAATAATTTTTAGGATCCAGGGACTGATTATCAAACTCACTGGATCTGGTATACTAATAACCATGAACCAGTGAAACAATTGAGAAGGAAATGAAAGGAAAGAGTAAACAGCTAAGATTCACCACTGATGGTAGAGATCATTACTCAAAGATATAATGAACTGGTAGAAAAGAGCACAATGTGTTAATCTCAGTCTCAGAAAATATAAGTTGTCAGTGCCAGAGGTTCCAAATTTAGTTCCAAGAACCAGCATAAACCAGGCCTGTGTAGTGTTCTAGTCTTTTTTTTCTTTCTATGAGTGTCTCTCTTATTAAAAATGAATAACTAGGGGGCCTGGTGGTAGTGCAGAGCGTTCAGTGTACATGGCACAAAGTGCAAGGATGGGCATAAGGATCCAGGTTCAAGCCCTTGGCTCCCCACCTACAGGGTGTCATTTCACAGGCGGTGAAGCAGGTCTGCAGGTATCTATCTTTCTCTCCCCCTCTCTGTCTTCCTCTCCTCTCTCCATTTCTCTCTGTCCTTTCCGACAACAGTGACATCAGTAACAACAACAATAATAACCACAAGAAGAATAAAACAATAAGAGCAACAAACAGGGAAAAAGTGGCCTTCAAAAGCAGTGGATTCATGGTGCAGGTACTGAGCCCCCATTAATAACCCTGGAGGCAAAAGAAGAAGAAGGAGGAGGAGGAGAAGGAGGAGGAGGAGAAGGAGGAGGAGGAGGAGGAGGAGGAGGAGGAGGAGGAGGAGGAGGAGGAGAAGAAGAATAAGAAATACATCTTAAAAAAAAAAAAAAAAAAAAGAAATACATCTTTAAATAAGAGAAAAGTAATCCTCTGTGTGGGGAGCAGATAGGAGGTTGACAGACATTAGATGAAGGTAGGAATAATATATTTATTATATCATTTTTCTTGTTTTTAGACTTCGAACAATATAATGTATTTCCCATCACTAAAGATGCATTTCCTATTTAAAAACTAAAATAAAAATTTGAAATAGATTTTCCAAAGATAGAAGGTGAACAGTAATGTTTAATTCAACTCCCTGGGCATGTTCAAGAGACTCCCAGTTTGTTCTGAATTCTCTCTCAACTTGAGATTTCCCCATGGCCTTTATGGAAGACCAGTGTTGACTTCTTTGAATAGGATGTCACCACTATGCAGAAGTTGCTGCAAAGTGTCATATAGAATGTGAGTCTAACCATGTAAGAGAACTAGGGTTCAAGGTTTAGCACCACAGGGGAGAACCATGGTATCAGGGGAGGCTCCACAGATGGTAAAGTGATGCTGTGGTCTCTCTCTCTCTCCTTTTCTACTTTTTCTAAAATAAAAAGGATGAAAAAGTTAACCTGGAAGCAGAGGAATCATGCATGAATAAGACAACCTACTTAATCCACACCCCATACCATCCCATCCCTGATATAGCAAAAAAAAAAAAAAAAAAAAAAAAAAAAAAATATATATATATATATATATATATATATATATATATATATATATATACACACATGCAGGAATTAGGATAAGGCAGGGGAAGGGATGTGGCTGCACATCTCTGAATGAAGTTTCCTGATGCATCAGAAATTGGGATCCAAGAGTACTTGCTCCTTAACCCTTTTCCCAAAGGCTTTGCATCTGCCAAAATGACAATGATCTAGTCGTTTAACCAAGCTTCTTGAACTCACTGCTCCCTTCTAGCTAAGTTAACCTGCCACCTTCCTTAAACCCTTGGCCTCACAACCTTGCAATGTTTTCTTTATTACCTTTGCCAGCAGTCATATCACATTCACCCTTACCACTTCCCCAACGCATATGTGTATACACACACACACACACACCACTATACTCAGAGCCATTTCATTTTATCAAAAGATCACATTACTTCTTGAACAGGGCAGGGGGATGCCCAGCCTGTAGTTCATATACAACATGTAGTCTTGCTCTATCAAGGCAACCACTGTCAGGACTCAAAATGCAATAAATATAGTTTTTTTTCATAACAACATTAAGTTCTTGTCTTTAAGTTGATAAATTTGTATGGTCTTCAAATGACAATATAATGAATCTTGGCAGAACAAAATATCCCCAACCCCTGTTCTGGAATATTTTCCATCCAGCAGGTCCCTTAACTAGAGAATGCTACAAAGCATGGCGGTGGGGAGGGGGGACAGTCCTGGTTGAATCAGTGACTTCTTGAGCTCACCCCTTACCTAGACACAGCTACTCAAGCTGTCTTTGGACTCTGCCTTTGCCAAATACACCTTCTCTCTCTACCCTAGGCTCTCACCTTAGTCTTTTGTCTGTGATTGCCTCTTCTCTTCCTGAACTTCAACTCTTCCGTGCCTACAGGGATTTCTTCTTTCCTACTCTCTTCCCTCTGTTCTTTTTAAAGTCTGTCTTATGTCTTTCTTGTAAAATAAATGATCTCAGATTCCATAAAGACATTTATTGACAATATACCTCTTCTTGCTTCTCCTGTCTTTAGCCTCTTATATATCAAACATGCAAGAAGGAAACTGACCATCCTCTAAGAGCCCATGTCTGTCTGTCCCTGTTAGTAAGGGAAGGACTGGTTTTTAGCTGTGCACAGGTCATGCAAAGATTTCATTTCCCAGTGTTAGCTGGAACCCTGTGTCTAAGTTCTGGCCAAAATAAAGTTCACCAAAAATCTTGTCCTTCCTCTGTCCTCTTTCACTGTGGCAGGAATGCAGATGTGTTATCGATGCAGGCAGATGTGGGTACAACACCCTTAGGAGAGAAGATGGAAATCTTGTCTGAGCTACCTGGAGCCACCTTCTGAACTAGATGGGCTGCTGAGCACAGATGCTTACACAGAGGGAAATGCTTTTGCTTAAAAACTGTTATTTGGAGTTTCAGGGTTCAGATCCTGGGACATGATGGCAGAGGACCTAGTAGGGGTTGTATTGTTATGTGGAAAACTGGGAAATGTTATGCACGTACAAACTATTGTATTTACCGTCAGCTGTAAAACATTAATCCCCCAATGAAAAAAACTTATTTGGAGTTTGCCTCCAGAGAGCCACATTCATATTCTAAGATGGGGAGTATGATACTTGTTTACAGAATTCAGTTTATGGATAGCGAGTCCTCAGTTTGTACAGGAAACGAGAAGCTGAGGGGATCTTGTCTCAAGAGTTTAGATGAAAGCTTTAGGCAACCAGACCTCACAGATCCCATCCCATGATGACTGTTAAACAACATTCTAGAAACTAAACTAACGCTATAACTACCTTATTGATTAAGGACATGTATCCCAAGATTAATGCACCCCAATTGGACCAAAATCATGTTCACTGGGAGCCTGGGTGATGATAGTATTTCCACTGCTAAATTGGAGACATCAAATAAACAACAGATATTCACCCAACAGAGAGACCAAATGTGGCAGCTTATCAAAGTTCTAACAAGCAGACTAACAAAAACTCCTAAACCACAGAATGTCCTCCGACAATTCTTTGGTGCTTAATCTAATTTTCTCAAGTGACTGACCACACTTGAGACTGACTTCTGCCTATTCAATGAGTTTTACCTCTCTTAATTCAGCCTCATTCCAAAGCTAATCTTCCTAAATGTTCACAAGTGAGCAGGGAACACACACCCTCCCACACACCGCACGCGCGCGCACACACACACACACACACAGACCCAAGAACACTTCTGAGCCTAGAATCCATCACGTGCCAAAAGGATGGGATGTGCCCTCTGTCATTTAGTGGAAGTCACCTAGGACCTCCCTGGACGGTCACCTCCCCTCACTACTAGACTTGCATCATGCTACTTACGGGAATTTTGCACCACATGTTGAGTGAAATAGGAGATACAGGAAATGAGCCAGATTCCTGGGCTTGAGGGAGGGCTCATTGTTAACCAGAAGGGGACAGAACAAGAGCAGCCACACATGGCATTCCAAGCCCTTGGCAGACTACACAAAGGATGGTTGTATCCGCCCATTCTAGACAGTCTCGGACTTGGATTCTGGAGAGCTCGTTTCTTCTCTTTTTTCATAGAATTCATAGAACCGTGTGTGTGTGTGTGTGTGTGTGTGTGTGTGTGTGTGTGTGTGTGTGTGTGTGTGTGTGTGTACATTTTAAATATGGCTGTGAATCAAACTGTCTTAAGGTTCTGTAGACATTTAGGAAGGCAAAGTGGGATCATGACAGATATAACCAACCCTGGAAAAAAGTCCAAATGTAAGGTCTGGCCAGTGCCCCTGACTCAGCAGCTCAAACCACTCACCCAGCCCAGTTCTTTCAGAGCCCCATTTGTGGCATTTAAAACTGGGGTGAGTCTGAGTATCCAGACTGGGGGTTGCCCACATAACGTCCTGCTCTCCCTCCTCTGTGTGCCTAAATCACTTCTGGATGGGTTCAAGTGACTAGAGATATCTTACTTCTTCCATAGTTTTCTTATGGCTTTCAATGTTCCATTCCCTTCTTCCACTTGCTCCCAAGCCCAAGAACAGGCAGAATACTTAGCTCCTGTCACAGAAAGGAAGGAACCTGGAGGCAAGCCTTATCAGCCACTTTCTTCACTTCCTCCATGAAACCTTGCCTGGCAACTGAATACATATTTGATACACTGGCTTGATTTTCTGTGAAAGAAGTCCCTTTTCTTCCCTTCACAAGACACTGTAAATAAAGTGTCCAGTCACCCCCCACCACTAGCTCCAGAAGCCCTTGCTATATTGGCTCCTTGTCTTCCATTGTGAGACAACAAAGCAGAAAAGAGCCCATTAGGAGGGCCCTTTGTGCCTCTCAAGCAACCCGCCCACCTTCTCTGGGTTCCAAATTTCCTCACTTCTGGGAGAAAGCCAGTGAACAACTCAGTGAGTATTACTGGCTTATAGCAATTAGACAGGAAATTAAATGATAGAAATTACGTCTTCGCCATTGTCGGTGGAGGCTCACACATGAGAACACTGTCGTTACACAAATGCAACTGACAGATTGATTCCTGCAGGTGGACTGAGCCAGGCCACTGTCTCTCCACAGGAGGGCCCCTCAGTACCTGATGAAGCCTACAGGAGGATCAGAACCCAGGACAGGTTGAAAGAGGGGTCCTGCGGGCAGGAGCCCCTTGCTCTAGGGAAAATTCCTGCCTCTTCACACAATGGCTTCCTGTCAGAGTGGGAGGACAAGGAAATTTTTGCCTGGTGACATCAGAACAACACTTTTGCTCTTCTCTGGCAGGCAGAAAATCTGTCCATGGACCCCAAATATCGCCAGGAAGTCTAGTCAAAGAGAGAAGTGAGCAGTCTGTTTCCTGACCTGCCCCACCAGCCCCTTTCCCTCAGTGTGAACTTCCTCTCTGTGGAGCCAGAGCAGCAGTGGGACCCAGAGTCTGCACCATTCAGGCAGAGAAAGCTTATTTTCATCACCTTCCTCTACTTTTTTCCTTGCTCACTCACTCCAGGTTTCCAAGGTCTTCAAACAAATCACGCTTGGTCCAGCCTAAAGGCCTTCACTCCTGTTCCCTGTGCTGGGAATGTTCTTTCCTTAGAGACCTTTGGTTCCACTTACTAGTTCTCCAGAGAAGTAGCACTGGGCTGGGAAGAAAGCAAAAAGACTGGTCTTGTGTGTTTTTTTTTAAACATTTTAATTTATTTATTATTGGATAGAGACAGAAAGAAATTGAGAGGGGAGGAAGAGCTAGAGAGAGACCAAGAGAAACACCTGCAGCTCTGCTTCACCACTCCTGAAGCTTCCCCCCTGCAGGTGGGAACCAGGGGCTTGAACTGGGACCTTGCACACTGTAATATGAGCATTCAACCACGTGCGCCTGGCCTGGCCCCACAAAACAGACTGTTTTTGCAAGAAGACTCTCATGCCTGCTGCTCTGAGGTCTCAAGTTCAGTCCCAAGCACCACCATCAGTCAGAGCTAAGCAGTGTTATCTTCTGTCTCTTTCTCACTACCTCTCTCTCTCTCTCTCTCCCTATCTTTCTCTCTACCTCTCAATAAAATAAATAAATAAGATAGTAAAGAGAGAGAGATAACATTATTGTCAGAACTATGGGCTTTGGGTGACCCCAAGACCAGTCTAAGCAGCTGTGTCCACCTTCTTCATCTCTTCCATTAACATGATGAGTTTCCCTGAAGTGGAGGCTCCACAGGCCTCTAGTTCAGAAAAGCTGCCTACCCCATAGCATCCTGAAGCTCCACTGCTTGTTCAGTTCCTTAGCTGGGCCCAAACTCTCTCACTAGAAAAGACAATTCAAGGCCTCTCCATATCCTGTTACAGTCCCTTACTGGTGGGAGCATGTCAGTTTTTCAATGCAGACCTTGTACGAACAATGTCTCTTAGTGAGACTGTCTACCTTAAAAAAAAAATACATAGGGAGTAAGCTCAATGAATTCCACCAGCAAGTGAAGGTGTACTAAACGTGGACTCAGATAAGTGTGTGACCCCATCCTGAGTAAAGATGGCCCAGGAGGAATCTAATGAGGTCACAGCTCTGATACAAACACTTTGAGAAATGGAAATGCCAACATCTGTCCCGCGTGGCAACCACATCTCACAATGCCCTTTGTAAACCCCTCAAGGGCTTACTGAGGAGGAGTCCAGAGGCACTCACACATGAATGGGCGGCATCCATATCTCACTCACAAACCCAGCTCTGGATGTCTGATTGTTTGGGGGTTGATGTTTGCTTCCCCCCATTCTAAAAATTCCTCACGCATTATCTCAGCAAAGATTTGAGGATAGAGCATGATTTTCAGGTACTTTAAACTTTATCCGGGAAAACTGAGAACATCCGCATGTTAGGGCATGAGGAAGAGAAAGAAAGACGCTGAGACAGAGGGGAGGGAGAGAGAGAAGGAGGGAGAGAGAGAAAGGGAGAGAGAGGGAATAACAAACTTACATGATCTATGCAGGCAAAGAGCAGACGGAGAGAGTGCAAGGCCAGGGATCTTGCTTTTAAAACTCAAGCCCCGCCTCCACCTTTCCAAGCCACACCTGTCACCACTCATGTTTTCTGGACAGTACCTTCTAGCTACCACCTGCCCTCTACATGATTACCCACAGTAAACAGATGGAGCTCTCCAGACTTGCCAAGGTTTGAATTTGTCCCTAGAAAGGGTCCTAAAGAACACAGGGTTGGGAACATGTGCTGGTTCACCTAATAGAAAGAAACCTGTTACAGTGCTTAAGGACCCAAGTTCAAGTCCCCCCGCCACACACACACACACACACACACACACACACACACACACCACACAAACATACCTCTGAGATGGGAAACTTCACAAATGTTGGAAGAGTGCTATAGGTATTTCTCCTTCTGTCTCTGTCTCTGTCTCTCTCTCTCTCTCTCTTTCCCTCTCTGTCTCTCACCTTCTGTCAAAAAGAGATAAGAAGTAAAAAGGAAAAAAAAAAGGCTGCCTGAGTGACAGAGTCATGCAGGCATTGATCCCCAAAGATTACTCTGGTGGAAAAAAACAAAAACATAAAAGGGGACGAGTGTTGCTCTTGTTTTACAACCCATGACATTCTGTGTCGTCAGAGCCAAAACTGGAATAATTGAAATGCAATGGTCTCAGCCTGGATGTGTGACCTCAAAAAAGCCTCAAGCCCCAATTCCCCAGTACAGTTGACCAAATTAGAACAAAGATTAGATGAGACGACTTACTGTCCTGCATGTAGTGGGTGGTCTCTCAATGCAGAACAGAGACTAGTCACTATTTGAGAGGGAAGGAGAATCTTTCAGGAATGTTCAGGGACTTGCAGGAAGCCCTAAGCACAGTGGTCTGTTTCTGCCTCCAGTTGCTGAGGGCGCCTGCTGCAGCCAGGGCCAGGCAGGAGGCCTGGAGAGGGAGGGTTCCAGCACTCCCAGAAGCACTGTGTCTCTGTGGCACCTCTCCTCCTCCAGCCCAGATTTAAATTAAAGTTCAAAATTTGCATTCAGTCCCCTCAGGGCCTGACTCAGTGACCTAAGCCTCAGGTTTGAAAGACTTCTGCTCCAGGGAACTATAGGTTCAAATCCCAGGGGAGTTTCTGCCAGGCCTGGCATCATTCAGAAACAGATCATTTGAATAAATGCAATTTAGTGAAAGCAGACATTTTCTTCTTCTTCTTCTTCTTCTTCTTCTTCTTCTTCTTCTTCTTCTTCTTCTTCTCCTTCTCCTTCTCCTTCTCCTTCTCCTTCTCCTTCTTCTTCTTCTTCTTCTTCTTTTCCTTTTATTTTTTTTAAAAGAGGCCTCTAGAAAGGAGAGATGGGCCTCTGAAGGAAGACATGGAGGGTCAAAGTTTTATCCAGGTTTTCTGTGTCCTTGCCAGATGTCGAATTTGTTCATAAAACTTTGGGGGAAAAGAGTAAGTTCACGAAGTATCACTGTGCCAGAGTCTCACCCCTGCTTGCCTTCACTATAACTCCTGTCATTTGGTTTCTCAGCACTTCTCTCTGCCCTTTAAGGGGCTGCCATTTAAGATACCCAATCTCAGGGAGGCGAGGAACTGTACCTTTGTGACAATGGCATGCCTGCAGATCAATATTTCCAAAAAAAAAGAGAAATGTTTTAGGGAGTCAGGCCATAGCACAGCGGGTTAAGCGCACATGGTGCGAAGCGCAAGGACCGGCGTAAGGATCCCAGTTCGAGCCCCTGGCTCCCCACCTGCAGGGGAGTCGATTCATAGGCAGTGAAGCAGGCCTGCAGGTGACTATCTTTCTCTCCCCCTCTCTGTCTTCCCTTCCTCTCTCCATTTCTCTCTGTCCTATCCAACAAAATATGACATCAATAAGAACAACAATAATAACTACAACAACAATAAAAAACAAGGGCAACAAAAGGAAAAATAAATAAAATTTTAAAAGTTTAAAGAAATGTTTTTAAAAGAATGATAATGTTTCTTTTTTATTAATATTTGTATTTATTTACTATTGGATAGACAAAGAGAAATTGAGAGGAATAGAGAAGGAGAAAGACTCCTGCAGCACTGCTTCACCACTCATGAAGCTTTCCTCCTGCAGGCAAGAAGCAGGGGCTTGAACCTGCGTCCTTGAGTACTATAGTATGTGTGCTTCGCCAGGTACACTGCCACCTAGCCCCAAGAATGATAATGCGTCTGCCTAAGTTCTCTCCACCATCCTAAACCTCCTGCCCCATCCATCACCGCCTATAGCAGAGATCATTTAGCTCAGTAGTTACAGCTGTAGACTCTGATTAGATTACTTGTTTGCAAATCCTGGCTTCTCCCGGTTTTATCTGTTTGCCCTGGGGTATCTTCTGTGGCTCACATCAAAATTATACCTCTCTCTGTATTAAAATATATATTACTATTAATTCTAAGATAATGTCACAATATCCCACTCTCTGCAACATAGAAACTCAGAGGACAAGAGGCTGTTTTCAGGACTAGAGAGATAGATCATTGGGTAGACCACCTGCCCTACCATATACATGGCCCAGAAGGGGAAGCTCCAGTCTCTCTCTCTCTCTTTGTCAGAAAAATGAAAAAGAGGCCTGGAGCATAGCACACACATGATACCCTCACACTCTCCCCTGCCCCCCAACAGTTCACCAGTACTAAGCAAGGAAACAACACAGTGATCAGAGGCTTTACAGTATTTGGAGCTCATACTTCTTCTAGCGTTTGCCCTTCTTCCATAGCCAGACAACAGCGTCAGGTTGAGCCTGATGTAAAGTTTCGAGACCTCCTTTGAATCTGGAGAGGTGGCAGTCGTTGACTATGTGGGTCATAGTCTGTCTGGAGCCGCAGGGGCAGTTCGGGTCGTCTCTGGCTCCCCAGCGATGGAACATAGCGGCGGTGCACCGGCCATGGCCTGTTCAATAGCGATTGAGGAGGGCCCAATCATAACGTGCTAGGTCAAAGCCGGGTTGACGCTTGCAGGGGTCTGTGATGAGGTGTTTGTTCTTTACCTCAGCTGACTGCCAACTCTGTTTCCAAGAGTCTGGAACAGAGAAGTTCAGTGTAGGCGTAGGGGACCAGATTGGGTGACGAGACGTCAAGCGTTGGACAGGGTGGGCGAAGATATCCGCGTATATTGGCAGGTCCAGTCGAGTGTAGACGTGGGAAATGAACTTAGATGATGCCGCATATCTGGCGGGGCGATGTTGCTAAGGACTGGCAGCCATGGAACCAGGGTGGAACAGATGGTTCCAGAAATTATTCTCATGGAGGAATATAATTTGGAATCGACCAAGTGGACATGGGGGCTACAGAACCATACTGGGGCACAGTATTCTGCAGTGGAATAGCATATGGCCAGAGATGATGATAGTAGTGTGGAAGCGCTCAAGCCCCATGAGGAGCTGGCCAGTCCTGCAATGATGTTATTCCTCGCGCCCACCTTTGCTGCAGTTTTTATGAGATGTTCGTGAAATGACAGAGTGCGATCGAGAGTAACGCCAAGAAAGACTGGCTGGGCTTCATGCCGGATTCTCGTATCACCAAGCTGCACATTAAGCTCATGCATGGTGTAGATGGAAAACAGATGATACCGTTTTTGCAGTGCTAGGGATTAGTCGCCATTTTTTACAGTAATCAGATATCAGAGACATGTCTTTCGTGAGTGTTTCCTCAAGGATGTCGAACTTGGATGCCTGAGTTGCACAGCAGATGTCATCGGCGTAGATGAACTTCCTTGAAGAAGTTTCTGGGAGGTCATTGATGTAAATATTAAATAGCGTAGGAGCCAGAACAGAGCCCTGGGGGAGGCCACTTGAGACAAGTCTCCATCTGCTAGACTTGTCACCCAGATGCATCTGGAATCTTCTGTTTTGGAGAAGAAACGATATAGTGTTGGCCACCCATGGAGGCAGGCATCTTGAGATCTTGACTAGGAGACCATGGTGCCAGACCGTGTCATAGGCTGCTGTGAGATCAACAAAGACAGCACCCGTCTTTAAATTCTTCTGGAATCCATTTTCAATGTAAGTTGAGAGGGCCAGGGCTTGTTCGCAGGTAGATCTTCCTGGGCGGAAACCAGCTTGGGCGGGTGATAGGAATTTCTCTGTAAGAGGAGAAATACGTGACAGAAGCAGCCTCTCAAGGAGTTTGTAACACACGGAGAGGAGAGAAATTGGTCTATAGCTGGTGGCCAGTGTTGGGTCTTTCTTTGGTTTCAAAACCGCTATTATCTTCGCACGACGCCAAACTTTGGGCATAGACTCAGATTCCAAGATGTGGGACAGGAATGAAGCGAGCCACTTCTTTGCCGTGGGACCCAGGTTAAGAATGAGTTCTGGGGTGATGTTATCATAGCCAGCAGCTGTTCCCAGTTTAACCCTCTTCAAAGCGTCTTCCAGTTCAGACAGTGTAAAGGGAGAGAGTTTTGGAGATGGACAAGATAACCGGAAGTGGGATGACCACTCATGGGAAATTTCTCTTTTCCAGACTGGGTCGATCTTAGCACGTCCAACTTGAGTTAGGTGACTGGCCACTGAGTTTGGAGATACTCTTACTAAGAAGGTACATCAACCGAACTCTCCAAACTACAGGACTCCCTACAGTGCAGGTGAGAATCTAGGCGATGTTTTAGGGGCACTTGTTCCCGGGGTTCTAATCCACATAGAAAAGTACAAAGGACTACAGTGAGACATAGGAACAGTGGTGAAAGAGAGGAACTATGATAAATAACACTGAACGATTTGACAACTGAGGGAAAGTCTAAGGTCATCAGATAAAGAAAGGACTACAAAAGTTGGATAAAGGCAAGAGACTGGCTCACTTTAATGATGGCCTTTCTGGTCAATACCAGGCCACCCCATCATCTGAGGTCCTAGTCAGGGAAATCTTGGATCCCCACACAGAGATGATGGGTCTAGACCTCTAAGAGATCCCTCTCCACCATCACTAGTCCCTTGCATCAGGAACGTCAGCATAAACCCTCTTATGGGATTCTACAGGACCTTGCCCTCAGTGTACAGCAGCAATGGTAGGGACTGTCCCACTCTGAAGGGAGGCTGGGTCATCCTACCCTGCCACTTGAGGAAGACTGGTCCTGAAATGAGTGCAGCTTAGAATGTTCCTAGCTGTGCCCATGGACTACGAGCTCAGACTGACAGGGACTCAGAGGTTACACAGGCTCCTGTGCTAAATATGGCTATATATGACCCTAGGTTACATCGATGGGCTTTATAGTCAGTGGTATTTATATACCTTCTTCATATTTGGGAGCTACTCTCTGCCTTAATCCAGCCTTCTAGCCCTTTCCTCAACTCTGACACCATCCTCCCAGACAGTATCTTAGTTCATCTGCATGTTAATTATCAGGCTCAGGCAGAAGTGACTAAAGTCATGGGCCCCTTGGAACATACCTAAAATAGGCTTCCTAGCTACTTCACACATGAAGACTCCTAAATTCATCTGCTTTATTCCTACCTTTGGTTTCCTGTTTATTAAACAATTTGTCTTGCCTTATATCTTACCGCATTTCATCCACCAAGTTGCAGTTGCTACGAGGGTTCCATCCTGACTTCCCTGGACAGATGACCTCACCAGTGTGTCCTGGAACTTCACCTCTCCAGAGCCCTATCTCACTAGGGAAAGACAGAAACAGGCTGTGGGTATGGATCAACCTGCCAACATCCATGTCCAGCAGAGAAGCAATTTCAGAAGCCAGACCTTCTACCTTCTGTATCCCAGAATGAATTTTGATCCATACTCCCAGAGAGAAATAAAGAATAGGGAAGCTTCCAAGGGAGGGCATGAGACACAGAACTCTGGCTGTGGGAACTTACAGTCTTGTATATCATTATTAAATCACTAATAATTTTTTTTAAATGACACTGTCTTAGGTTGTCATGGTCCTAAGAAGGACCGCAATGCCCTGACTACATTTCCGGTTAGAATCACTTGGGTTCAGTGAATTGGGGAGCTTTTCAGCTTTACCTGGCTTCTTGTACTACAGTGAAACTATGGCAGAGAACGTGGGCTCTCAGAGAGGCTAAAGTCCATCCAGGAAGCAAAGACAAGCTCCGGAGAAGACCTGGGAATTCCTCCAACGAGAGGACAGACAGCCCGCCATCCCTTCAGGCAGTGTGGCAGACTGGGACATAAAGCTGCTATTGTGGCTACAGCAAAGTCTCCCTGAACCTTGCTTGTCTAACCAGTTGTTAAACAGGACTCTTCCTGTATGTTGCTGGAGGCCCCCAAACTGAGAACAAAAGAGCTCAATACCCCGCCCTCAGAGCGAGGTGCTGGGTCATCTAGCAAATAGCCGGCTAGTATCCATAGCCTGGAGGCAGTGCCCGGTGAATGAGGGAGAACCGGTTTGGAGCTCCACAAGTCTGAGAGGTTAGTAGATAGGATTTCTTCAGGGCGGGTGGTTAGACGGTGTCAAAGTTTCTGTGAGGACAAAGGAGGAGAGAGTGGGAAAGCTAAGTGCGGAGGCCAAAGGACCCATTCTGGAGGGGAGGGAGCTTGATTCATTTTTGTTGTTGTTGTTGTTTTGTTTGGTTGTTTCTCCCCACCTCCACCCCTGGAGTTAAATTGTGTGAGTGACTGATTCCAGCCAGAAGGCAAAGCTTTGACTTTGAAGTGAGGTGGTGTAGGGATGGCACAGCCTAAGAAGGCGAAGGCCAGAGAGGACATTCCCCAGGGGCATGGGCTGGGGCCAGGGTCTGGAGGTACAGGGAGAACTCTGGAGAAGTTAATTGCCTTTAGTGAGTGGATACAAGCTTGAGATGCCTGGGCATGTGAGGACTCTCCAAAGCATCCACAAAAGCATCCATATTTTTGTCACCGCAAATGAACTTCCTTGGCTTCATTTCTTTTTTTTTCTTTTTGCCATAAGCAATATTTATTTATCAGAGCTTTTCTTTTTATTAATGACTTGTTGATTTACAAAGTTACAGGCAACAGGGGTATAACACCACCAGAGTTCTGTATCCCCAATTCCCTCCATTGGAAGCTACAGTAGTTCTCCTAGGGTTGCAGATATGGGTTGACTATTTTTTTAAATATTTATTTATTTATTTATTCCCTTTTGTTGACCTTGTCTGTATTTTTTTCTATTGTTGTTGTAGTTGTTGTTGATGTCGTCGTTGTTGGATAGGACAGAGAAATGGAGAGAGGAGGGGAAGACAGAGATGGGGAGAGAAAGACACCTGCAGACCTGCTTCACCGCTAGTGAAGTGACCCCCTGCAGTTGGGGCACTGGGGGCTCGAACCGGGATCCTTAAGCCGGTCCTTGCGCTTTACACCACCTGCGCTTAACCTGCTGCACGCTTAACCTGCTGTGCTACCGCCTGACTCCCTGGTTGACTTATTTCTATAAGTATCTGCCTATATATTCATATATTTCCCCCCCTTTTTTTTTCATTTTTTGCCTCCAGCATTATTGCTGGGGTTTGGTGCCTGCACTATGAACCCACTGCTTCTGGAGGCCATTTTCCCCATTTTGTTGCCCTTGTTGTTGTCACTGTTATTGTTGCCATTACTGTTGTTGTTGGGTAGGACAGAGAGAAATCGAGAGAGGAGGAGAAGACAGAGAAGGGGAGAGAAAGATAGACACCTGCAGACCTGCCTCACCACTGTGAAGCGACCCCCCTGCAGGTGGGGACTCGGGCCCAAACCCAGATTCTTACCATCCCCATGCTTTGTACCATGTGCCCTTAACCCACTTCACTACACCCGGCCTCATTTTCCCTTTTTTCCTCTATGGTCCTGACTTCTCTTCTAAGCCACACCTATAACTATTCCTACTACTACTTCTGAATGTCCTTCCCTTTTTCCTCTTCTCTCTCTGGGACTTGATAAAATTGGAGTTCAGGGCCCTCTGGTCATCTTCCCCTATCATTTCTCCCTCTCTGGGAGTATGGACCAAAAATATTTTGGGGGTGGGAGGTCTGGCTTCTATAATTGCTTCTCCTCTGGACATGGACAATGGCAAGTCAATCCATACCCCCAACCTGTTTCTATCTTTCCCTAGTGGGGTAGGGCTCTGGAGAGAGGTAAGGTTCCTGGACACACTGTTGAGGACATCTGCCGAGGGAGGTCAGAATGGAATCATGATAGTATCTTAAATGTGGTGATTACAAGGCAGTAAGAAATGAAACAGGTCAAAATGACTAATGAACAGGAACCAAAAAGTAGGAATAAAGAAGATGAGAATAGGGACTTTCAGGTGGAAAGAAGCTAGGAAGTCTATTTTAAGTATGTCCTTGTAGGCCCATGACTTTTGTAGTTTTAGTCTGAGTATGATAGCTGACATGGAATTGGACCAAAATATTGTCTGGGAAGATGGTTGAGAATAGGGCTAGAAAGTTGGGTTAGGGCAGAGAATAGCTACCAAACTTGAAGAAAAATCTGTGAATAAAGTTTACCCCATCCACCTGACCCAGGGCCCACATATAGTCATGTTTAGCACTGGGGCCTGTGTAACCTCTGAGTCCCTGTTGGTCTGAGTTCACAGTTCATGGTCACAACTGGGAACAGTCTAGGCTGCACTCATATCAGGACCACTCTTCCTTGAATGACAGGGTAGAATGGCCCAGCCTCACTTCAGAGAGGGGGGCGGTCCCTGCTATTGCTACTTTATAGGGAGCGCAAGTTCCTGGAGTAGCCCACAAGAGGACATATACCAATGTTCCTGTTAGAAGTGAGCAGTGACAGTAAAGATCTATTAGAGGGGTCTCTTAGAGGTCTAGGCCCATCATATGTGTGTGGGAATCCAAGAATTACCTAAATAGGGCCCCAGATTATTAATCTTCGTAGACAACTGAATTATCTTGGATGATGAAACTGAGCTAGAGTGGAAAAAAAAAATCAGATGATCATCCAGAGACATAGAAGAATGAATCAGATTAGGGACAACTTAGTTGATAAACTGATTATATTTCTTCAGAGAAGCTCAGTTCTTCCTTCTAGGCTGATTAGGCCTGGCTGGGTGCTGGAGGAGAGAGAAGAAGAGACTCATCAGTGAAAGACACAGGTCCCATGCTGTGGGACTCATGGAGCTCTCTCGGCTCTAGGGAGTTTGCTTAGAAAGTCTGTCACTGGGAGTCAGGCAGGTAGCGCAGTGGGTTAAGTGCATGTGGTGTGAAGCCCAAGGACCTGCGTAAAGATCCCAGTTCAAGCCCCCGGCTTCCCACCTGCAAGGGTGTCACTTCACAAGCAGTGAAGCAGGTCTGCAGGTGTCTATTTTTCTCACCCTCTCTGTCTTCCCCTCCTCTCTCCATTTCTCTCTGTACTATCCAATAACGACGACATCAATAACAACAACAATAATAACTACAACAACAATAAAAAAGAGCAACAAAAAGGGAAAATGAATAAATAAATATAAAAAAAACCCTAGAGCTTCGCATGATGCCCCCCACACACACCACCATTACCAGCGAAAAGCAATTTTCCTTGGTCACCCCACTGTGGAGACTTGTCTAATTCACGACTTAGTCCTCAAGGAGTTGCAAAGACAGCCAGCTGTGGGGTATTGGTAGGACAGGCTGCCCGTGGCCCGTCACCAGCAGACCACAGCCCAACAGCTTGACATTTTCCTTCTTTGATATCCTCAGTGATGTTGACTTAAACCAAGTAGAGTGACAGGAATAAGCTGATGGAGTGAAGTGAGGAGGAAGACTGGACATGGTCCCCGTCTCGGGTCAACCAAACCATCAACCCTTTGGAGATTTTTCTCTAGGGAGATGATCTCCAGCTCACTAGATGTGACAGTTCTTTCTGCCTCTGAGCCAAGCATGACAATAGCACTGTTTCAATGCATGAAGAACTAAAATAAACAAATAAAGCCCTGGTTTCTTCTGAGTCACTCACTATTCCACAACTTGAGAGAGAAGCACAGAACCAATTTAGAGGAAGAACTTTGGATGCCAGGGAGCAGACACCACAGAAGAATATTTAAAATATAAAGATGAGAGTTCAAAGGTCACTCAGGGTGAGAAAGGTGCAAATGTGGCGTGAAGTGTGTGTGTGTGTGTGTGTGTGTGTGTGTTGCCGAAGTGCCACAATAGTCAGATCCAGTGCCATGAGTCATTTTCACATCTCAATTGTTAAATCTTGGGTCCTGTGAGAAGATTTTAGCCACCAGGCCTTGTTCCCACTGGGTTTCCTCAGATGGACAACAAATTTTGGTACTAGGCTTGGGGTACAGCACAGGCCCAGGTTGTTACTTCACAACAGACTGACAGGTGTGCCACTCCTGTTTCAGAAAGGAGGCATTTCTATATATATATAGAGAGAGAAATGCTGCAGGTAGGGAGCTGGGGGCTCGAACCAGGATCCTTATGCCAGTCCTTGCACTTTGCACCACCTGTGCTTAACCCGCTGCACTACTACCAGGCTCCTCTAGAGGAGGCATTTCTATAGAGCCCAGGAGCTCAACAATTGATTCCTAAGCAATTTGCAAATGAATAAATTTGACCCAAGAAGCCACTTAGTGATGCCTGGGAAGTGGCACAGTGGATAAAGTGTTGGACTCTTAGTCATAAAGTATTAAGTATGATTCCTGACGTTGCATGTGCCAGTGTGATGTCTGGTTTGTTCTCTCTCTCTCTCTTCCTCTCTCCTTTCCTCTCTCCCATCCTCCCTTTCTGGAGTTAATGAATAAATAAGCAACCCAGTGGGACAGTAATGGCATGAGCCTGAATGTGTAGTTAGAAAGAAAGAAAGAAAGAAAGAAAGAAAGAAAGAAAGAAAGAAAGAAAGAGAAGAAGAAGGAAAGGAAAGGAAAGGAAAGGAAAGGAAAGGAAAGGAAAGGAAAGGAAAGGAAAGGAAAGGAAAGGAAAGGAAAGGAAAGGAAAGGAAAGGAAAGGAAAGGAAAGGAAAGGAAAGGAAAGGAAAGGACGAGAGAGAGTCCATCAACTAAAAAATGAATAAACAAGGAAAATGCTAGGACACCTGAAAATTGGAGTAGATCTAAGTATGGCTTAGAAAGGAAATAAAGGGGGCCCAGGCAGTGGCACACCTGGTTAAGTGCACACTCTACAATGTGCAAGCACCCGGGTTCAAGCCCCTGGTCCCCACCTGCAAGGGGGAAAGCTTCACGAATGGTGAAGCAGAGTTGCAGATGTCTCTCTGTCTCTCTCCCTCTCTAACTCCTTCTCCTCTCTCAATTTCTCTCTGTCTCTGTCCAATAATAAATAAATAAAAATGTATTTAAAAAAAAGAAAGGAAATAAAGGCTTAGAAGTGAATAAAATGGGCATCAGCTTCCACATGAAGTTAACCATCTTTGCCCAAATGGCCCATGTGATTCTCTGGTGTAGTTGTTTTCATTTTCCTAATCAAAACTTAAAAATACCAAAAGCAAAAACCCTATGAGGAATATTTGATTGAGTTAGGGGTGGGGAGCAGCCTCTAACAATGGAGTCAAATCACTAATTTGAGTCTTATAAACACACACAAAAAAACCATGGGATATACTCAGTGGATTCCTACTCTGCAGTTAAAAAAATACTATTGTGTGCTGGGACTGAATGGATGAGTGATTATGCTTAGTGAAGTTGGTTAAGGACGTGAAGGACACCTACAGGATGATTTCACTCATAATTGGAATATAGAAAATTGAAACACATGAACTTGAAAAAAGAAAAACACAATTAGGGTGGGGGTAGATAATGGTTATGCTAAGAGACTCTTAATGTTTGAGGCTCCAAAGTCCCAGGTTTAGTCCCCCACACCACCATAAACCAGAGCTGAGCAATGCTCTGGCAAAAAAAAATATATATATATATATATATTTTTTATATATATATTTTAATATATATATATAATAATATATATATAATAATATATATAATATATATTATATATATAAAATAATATATATATAATATATATATTTATATATATATATAAATATATATATATATATATATATTTTTTTTCAATCCATTTCTATGACTCTGGGAGAACTATTGTGTTTACTACTAGAAGGGAGTGAGGCACAGAAATTTGGTGTGTGGAGTGGTGTGGAATTATACCCCCATTATTTTATAATATTGTGTTGGCATTCTTCGTGTTGGTTTGGCCCCCTTCCCCCTATCTCTGAGAGAAATGGTTTGGCCCTTGCTAGTTTAGAGCCGCTTTCTCCCCGCAGGTGACGTCCAGAGTCCAGGAACACCCGCGGAAGGAGAAAGAAACACGGGGAAGCACATGGTGTGGTGATTTGCCCGCTCGTGAATAAAGATTAAACTGCAGCTTCTCAGCCCAGCCGTGTGTCCTCGAGTCTGTCTCTGTCTGCCACCACGACGCTAGCCCGGCCTGCTGGCGCCCCGAATTTTAACAACAATATTGTAAACCACTATTAAATAAAAACTAAAAATGCTAATTAATTTTTTAAAAGAATGGATAAACAAAATGTGATATGTCCATATAATGAAATGTTATACAATAATAAAAGGGTACAGAGGTATGCTAAAATGTGGTTAAACCTTGAAGACAATGCTAAATGCTGTTGGAGAGACAGCGTAATGGTTATGCAAATAATCCTCAAGCCTGAGGCTCTGAGTTCCCAGCTTCAGTCCCCTAACATAAACTACCATAAACCAGAGTTGAGAAGTGCCCTGGTCTCTCTCTCTCTTTCTCCCTTTCTTCCTCCCTCCCCCTATTTCTGTGTTTCTTTCAGTAAGAACAAATAAATAGGGAGTCAGGCAGTAGCGCATGGGTCAAGCGCACCTGGCAACAAGCGCAAGGACCAGCATGAGGATCCTAGTTCAAGCCCCTGGCTCCCCTCCTACAGGGGAGTCACTTCACAGGTGGTGAAGCAGGTCTGCAGGTGTCTATCTTTCTCTCCCCTCTGTTTTCCCCTCCTCTCTCCATTTCTCTCTGTCCTATCCAACAACGATGACATCAATAACAACAATAACTATGACAACAATAAAAAAGGGCAACAGAAGGGAAAATAAATAAATATATTTAAAATTTTTTAAACAAATAAATAAGAAAACATTGTTAATGAGATAAGTCAGACACAAAAGATAACATCTGATCCTGTTTACCTGATGTATCCAGGGTAAGTAATTTTACAGAGACTAGAATAGATTTATAGTTACATAAAAGAAGCAGGTGGTGAGAAATGAGGAATGACTGCTACTGAGAATAGGATTTCTTATGGATTAATAAACATTTTTTCTTTTCTTCTCTTTCTTTCTCCCCCCCCCCCCCCCTTAAGGACTGTCTCTGGAACTCAGTATTTACATGATGATTTCACTGTTCCCAGCAGCCATTGTTCCCCCTGATTTTTCTTTCTTTAATGATAGAAACAAAGAGAAATGGAGAGAGGGAAAGTAAGACACTGCAGCACTACCTCCATCACTCATGAAACCTACCCCCTGCAAATAGAGACCTAGCACTTCAGCCTAGCTCCTTAAGCAAGCTCCTTAAGCAGGTTCCCCTCTGTCCAGTCCCCAACAGATACTCTAAATTAAACTATAATAATGGTAGCACAAGCCTATAAACTCTACTAGAACAATTAAGCCTTACACCCTTAATTGTTGAACCTTATGGCATATAAATTACATCTCAAGAGTTAGCATACCTATATGACCTTAATGGTTATCTGTGTCCCCAAAGTTACTACTGATTTTAAAGTTATGGTTGCTTTTTCAAAGGAGGAAAACTGGGGTTATCTATGTGCTATGGCAGAATGCTTTAGAAACATGCAGATCTGGACTTGTCTGACATTAAGTAAGCTATGTATTCCTTTGGTACCAATGAGAATGAAATAAGATAATACTGTCACTAGTTTCTGTACAGACTTGTGGCTGAGTATATGTTAATTACCTCCCCACCCCCCACGTTTCCTTGAGCAAGACTCAGAAGAACAAATCAGGATCCTAGCCCTGAGGACAAAGACATGAGTCACAAGGCCACAGACAGAGTGTAAATAAAGCTGAAACTTGCCATAAATCTTAGCATGTAGATACAGTAACAACTGTGATATTTGGACCCAATCAATAACCAAACATAGATGCTGATATTTAAAAAAAAAAAAAAAAAGGAATGATATTGTGTCCTCTGTGACAAAAGGGATGGAACTGGATATGATTATGCTTAATGAAATAAGCATATGAAGGAAATCTAAAGGATTGAAACAGGGCAGGGCTAGATAGTGTAATGGTTATGCAAAGAGACTCTCATGCCTGATTCTCCAAAGTCCCAGGTTCAATCCTCTGCACCACCATAAGCCAGAGCTGGTTAGTGCTCTGGTGAAAACATACACACACACACACACACACACACACACACACACACACACACAGACACACACAGAGAGAGAGAGAGAGAGATGGAGAGAGACAGAGAGAGAGAGAGATGGAGAGAGAGAGAGAGATGGAGAGAGAGAGAGAGAGAGAGAGATGGGGAGAAAGAGAGAGAGAGAAAAGAAATAACAGGGAGTTGGGCGGTAGCATCAGGGTCCCGGTTCAAACCCCTGGCTTCCCACCTGCAGGGGAGTCGTTTCACAGGCTGTGAAGCAGGTCTGCAGTTGTCTATCCCTCTCTCCTCCTCTGTCTTCCCCTCCTCTCTCCACTTCTCTCTGTCCAATCCAACAACAACAATAATAACTACAACAATAAACAACAAGGGCAACAAAAGGGAATAAATAAATTAAAAAAAAAAAAGAAAAGAAATAACAAACTGTCTCTATGTCTTTATGAGACCTGTGGTGATTGTTGTTGGAAGAGTGGGACACAGAACTTTGGTGGTGGGTGAGGTATACCCTAAAATCTCATAACCTTGTAAACCACTGTTACAAATTTAAGAAATATTGGGAAAACAACAACAACAGATACTGACTGAGTCTCAGTCTGGGGAACCTTAGGAGATGTCAATACCACTTTTCTCTGATCATACAAGTTATGAGAGTTCTAGGGAGATTGTAAATGCTCTAGTTTATTGGGAATGGGAAACTTGAGATGCAAAACTGGAAGGCGGGGTAATTTTGAAACAAGAAACAGAGACATAAGTAGTCCCATTCAAAACCACCCACATTTCAAATGGCCTTTTGGATCTATAATGACTTATTTCATTGTTCCCAAATTATTTTTTAAATGCTTTACTGATGGAATAATAATAATAAAAAAAAAACGATAGCCTGTGTTGATTATCTACAACTTCAACATTTTTTTATTCATCTCACTTATCTCCAAAGCTCCCCATTCCAAAACCCAGATTCTAGGTCAATTCAAATCTTACAAGGAAAAAGAGAAAGTAGTGCTTCTATATCCAGTCAACAAAACAAACTGTTAATTCTCCTCCTCCTCCTCCTCCTCCTCCTCCTTCTTCATCTTCCTCTTCTTCTTCATCTCCTTCCCCTCCCCCTTCCTCTTCTCCTTCTCCTTTCCTTCTTCTTCTTTAATTTCGTTCTTGGGGGATTAATGGTTTACAGTAAACAGTAAAATACAATAGTTTGTACATATGTAACATTTTTCAATTTTCCACATTTCCCTAGGTCCTCCTCTGCCATCATGATCCAGGACCTGAATCCTCCCTCCCACCCCAACTCCAGTCCAATACGCCAGCTCCAGTCCAAGTTCTGCTTTGTGTTTTCCCTTCTGTTCTTATTTTTCAGCTTTTGTCTCTGAGTGAGATCGTCCCATATTCGTCCTTCTCTTTCTGGCTGATCTCACTTAACATGATTCCTTCAAGCTCCATCCAGGATGGGGTAAAGAAGGTGAATTTATCATTCTTAATAGCAGAGTAGTATTCCACTGTGTATTTATACCACAACTTATTCAATCATTCATCTGCTGTTGGACACCTGGGTTGCTTCCACGTTTGGGCTGTTACAAGTTATGCTGCTATGAACATAGGTAAACACAGATCTTTTTGGATGGGTGTGTCTGGTTCTTAGAGATATATCCCCAGGAGAAATTCTTCTTTCTTCTACAGTAACTCTAGCACATATGTGTATATGCATGATATAGACAAGTTTAAAAATAAAAGGGGGCTGGGCGGTAGTGCAACAGGTTAAACGCACATGGCACACACACACAAAAAGCTAGTATAGGCATGGGCCCTTTGGAATATAACTAAAATAGGCCTATTAACTATCTACAAAACGGAGACATCCCCCCCCCAACTCATCATCTGAACTATTCCAGCCCGTAGGTTCATGATTAGTCAACAATTTGTTTGGCTTTATATGTTGACTCTTTTTTCAGCCACCAGGTTCCAAATGCTAAGATGATGCCTGCTAAAATGATGCCAACCAGACTTCCCTGGACAGACAACCCCACCAATGTGTCCTGGAGCTCTGTTTCCCCAGAGCCCCACCACACTAAGGAAAGAGAGAGAGAGTTTGGGAGTATGGATTGACTTGTCAATGCCCATGTTCAGCAGGGAAGCAATTACAGAAGCCAGACCTTCCACCTTCTGCACCCCATAATGACCCTGGGTCCATACTCCCAGAGGGATAAAGATTAGGAAAGCTATCAGGGGAGGGGATGGGATATGGAGTTCTGGTGGTAGGAATTGTATGGAATTGTACCCCTCTGATCCTATGGTTTTTGTCAGTGTTTCCTTTTTATAAATAAAAATAAAATAATGACTAAAAATAAATAAAAAATTAAAAAATGTTCCCGGTTCAAGCCCCCAGCTCCCACCTACAGAGCATCACTTTACAGGTGGTAAAGCAGGTCTGCAGGTATCTTTCTCTCCCCCCTCTGTCTTCCCCTCCTCTCTCGATTTCTCACTGTCCTATCCAACAACAACAGCTATGACAAAAATAACAACTACAACAAGCACAACAAGGGCAACAAAATGGGAAAAATCCATTTCCAGGAGCAGTGGATTCATAGTGCAGGTACCAAGCCCTAGCGATAACCCTGGAGGCAAAAAAAAAAAAAAAAAAAAGAAAGAAAAGAGAATGCATATAGGTATATAGTTTAAAGTTCAGTTCCTGCTTTTTAATAGATTTTTATTTATTTACTTTTATTGGGATGTTAATGGTTGTTTGCACATGGTTACAATTTCTCATCTCACCAAGATGAGATGGGTCTGCAAACACTTTCACCCCCAACTCAGGTCCTTTTCCATCATCATGTAGAGAGGAAGATGCTTTCACACACGTGAGGCTGGGGAGCAACTTTGGAACATCATACCTGACTGTCCAAAGCTTTATCCACAGCATCATCTCCCAAACCTCTAGCTCCTAATTTTCAAGTCACTCAGCCCACTTAAGACTTAGGTATAATACTATGCTTAGTGGTTAGGATAAACGTATTAAGAGATAATAATAAGCACCTTGTAAGATAACTGTAGAGATGGAATAAGATGGTGATATAGTTGAACAAAGTATAGAGTTGAAGTCAGGCAGAAATAACCTCTAACTCTTTAGAATCTTAAAAACCTACTTCAAATGACTATTATGAAAAATTACCTTAAAATGCCTAGTGAATTATCTGACATAATAAATTTCAATAAATAGTAGGGAAGTGATTGTCATAGCTGTAGATCCTTCTTCACGTTATTTCCCAGGGATGATGAGGACCAGGTAAACAAGATGTGATTAAAAAGGGGTAAAGTGTGTGCCTGGGCAAGGACGAGTTTAGAAGTTAGAGGTTCTAGCTCACGACTGTATGTCCAGGGCAATATTAGCACCAAGTAACAACAATGAGGCAGTTTGTGTCCTACTTGGAAGCTTCCAGTAAAGGAAACTCTGATGTTGCCTTCAGTAGGAAATCAGACGCTCCATCAAGGGAACTGGTCAACCTGGCAGAGGATTTCACATGCTGACACATATAAGAGAACTAAATACTTAACAATAACTAGGGATACTTGACTTTGTTTGGCAACAGCGGTCCATCCAACCCATTCAGAAAGTTCATAATTCTGCAAGGCTCTTAGAAATGGGATTTGGAATGATTCACTAGCCAACTCTACTGCCTAGCCTAAAACTTCTATTGAGCTCTTAAATTAAATAGGAAAGTGACCATTCTATATCTGAGTCCTTTGTACAGACTGTTACTATCTCAGTGGTTTGCAAATTGTCTGCAGAGGAAGAAAAAAAAAAAGACAGTCACTTTTATTAACTGCTTTGTGGGTCTCAGATTTTCCTCAACCTTTTCTCATGGCAAGCTTTTCTCCCTGTATTGATACACATTCATCTCTAAGAAGATGACAGGTTTTTATATCAAGGCAAAGGGTCCTGGTGAGAGGGAAGAAGTGACGCAGTGAGGAGCAGAGAGGACACCTTTTAAACAAAAGGTGACTCTTACCAGGGCCTTAAAGGTTGTGTGATGAGAAGAAAATGGTGCTTGACTCTTCAGGCAGAGTCAGAGTTAGTATGATAACCTGGATGCCAGTCAAGGAAGCTAGGAATCCCTCTTTTTCTCTCCCTTTTAATCTCTATCACTCTATCAAAAAGAATGAAAGGAAAGAGAGGAGAAAGAAAGAGAAAAAAGATAGGAAGGAAGGAAGGAAGGAAGGAAGGAAGGAAGGAAGGAAGGAAAAAAGAAAGATAATTGTGACCAGTATTGGTGGGTGGTGCAGGTATCTCAAGTCTTTGCAATAGTTCTAGTTGCAAAAATAAATAATTAAACAAATAAAACCATTATTTGACTTCTAGTTCTAAAATGTTTAGAAATTGGCATGTTCGTTTTATATTTTCATATATTTACATTTTGATGAAATCTGTTATTTAAATGTTGAAATTGTGTACTTAAGGAAACTCATAGTTTCCACAGAAGTTTTCATCCTTGGTTGTATAGTTGGGTAGACTCAATGCTCACCAGCATTCCTTTTGACAAAGTGCTCCATTAAGCTCTTAGTTGATCAAAATTTGCAATAATCCTGGTGGCAAAAGAAAAAAAAAAGTAGGGGGGTGGGGCAGTAGTCAACAGAACTATTCTTCTTTTTTTTTTTTTTAATTGGGGGAAAGGTGGCTTTTCTTTTTCTTTTTTTTTTAATATTTTATTTATTCATGAGAAAGATAGGAAGAGAGAAAGAACCAGACATCAATCACTCTAGTACATGTGCTGAATTCAGGACTTTATACTTGAGAGTCAGTGCTTTCTTTATCCATTGTGCCACCTCCTGGACCACCAGAACGATTAGTCTTTGAATGAAAATTTTCTTCTTTTTTTATACATGTGCTTGCTGGGTATAAAATTCTGGGATTTATAACATTTTCTTTCCAGGGTTTGAAAAAAAATCTTGATCATTGTTGTAGCTTACGTTTTGTTTTGTCTTGTCTTGTTTTGTTTTGTTTTTTCTTGTTTTGTCTTGCTTTGTTTTGACCAAGGTACTGGTCAGCTCTGGTTTAGTGGTGCAGGGGATTGAATTTGGGACTTTGTAGAGTCTCTTTGCATAGCCATTATGCTATATACCCCTGCCCCAGTTTTCTGATTTATTTATTTACTTCTTACTATTTATTCTTTAAAGCTTGAAATTTTGCTAATGTGTTTCTGAACATAGAAGATTTTTCTTTTAATTAAAACATACACAGGATTTCTTGTCTTAAAAGTCTAGTAACTTTAAAATGATTCTTAGTGTATCAATTTTTTGTTGTTATATGGTATACTTTTTCATTTCAATAAAAATTCATGTTTTTAGAATTTCTGGAAATATCCCTTTTAAAAAAAAACTTTATTTTGAAGGACAGGGCATGAGAGAGTGAGAGAAACATAGAGACTTCCGAAGCTCCTTATTTTTTTCTCATCTCTTTCACTTGCTGCCATCAGAGGTCAGAGGAGTTCCTGCCATTCACTTGAATTGTCACCGATTCAACCAGGGGCAGGAAGTTTAGCTCTTTGCAGAGGGCAAGAACATTTTACTCTTTCAGATTTGTTTGAGATGCTCAAGAGGCAACTTTCTGCCTCAAGGTCTTCTTATCTCTCTAAGGGTTTCTCCCAATGACAACCCTTTCTCATATATTGTGACTGGGCCACAGGACACCTCTTTGTTTCATCCAAGATGGAATGGGAGTTTTTCATTGTTTTGTTTGTTTGTTTTTGTTTTCTTTTTTTTATATATAATATTCATTTATTTATCCCCTTTTGCTGTCCTTGCTATTTTTTATTGTTGTAGTTATTATTGTTGTTACTGATGTTGTTGTTGTTGGATAGGACAGAGAGAAATGGACAAAGGAGGGGAAGACAGAGGGGAAGAGAAAGATAGACACCTTCAGACCTGCTTCACCGCCTGTAAAGCGACTCCCCAGCAGGTGGGGTTCCAGGGGCTAGAACCGGGATCCTTACGCCGGTCCTTGCACTTTGCGCCACATGCGCTTAACCCACTGCACTACCGCCCAACTCCCTGTTTTTTTTTTCTTTTTGCTTCCAGTAGGGTAATAACTTTCACGGTTTGTGAAGGGAAGACAGCACACTAGCAATGCCTTTCTATCTAAATGCATTTATTTTATTTTTTTAATTAGTGATTTAATAATGATTGACAAGATTGTGGAGTAAGAGGGATACAATTTCATACAATTCAATTCCCATTACCAGAGTTCCATATCCCCTACCCCCTCCCACCCCCATGAGAAGTTTCCCTAGTCTTTATCCCTCTGGGAGTGTGGACCAAAGATCTTTATGGGTGCAGAAGTTGGATGGTCTGGCTTCTGTAATTGCTTCTCTGCTAGACATGGGTGTTGACAGATGGATCCATAGCCCACCCCCACCCCCCATGCATTTATAAGGAATCCAGATCCAATAACAGCCACACCAAAGGACAGAGGCCTTGAAGCATTTAGGGAGCAATTTTCTCTCTTGGTAAATCTGCCTTTCCCATGGAACAAGTCTCACCTCACTACGATTTTACTTGACTCTGAGATTTGAATCGTATTCTTGGTGAAAAAGAATGTTTTTGCCACATCACACAATCTCTTCATTATGCTTCTCTGTCTCACAACCATAACAACTGTCATAGCTCCAGCTGAACAAGCAGGCTGAACCAGGACTTTCTGCTGCTTTGTTATTAAAAATGCGGACCCACTCACTGGCTAGCAGGCTTTTCTCCCCTCGGAGTTATCAGCATCAGAAACACTAAATAGCGAGTAGCAGCCTGATGAAAAAATATGTATTTCAAATATTTATTTTTATTTTATTGTATAGAGACAGAGAGAAGTTGAGAGGGGATGAGAGAGAGAGAGAGGAGAGAGAGAGAGAGAGAGAATTGTAGCACTACTTTGCTGCTCTCAGACCAGCAGCTTAAACCTGAGTCCTAGTGCATGGTAAAGCATGTGTTTAGTCTGACCCCCTGATGAGGATATTTTTCAAATGTTTCCTTAATTAAAAAAAAATGCATCTGAAAGCTTGTCTGGTTTCTTCTTTACTATTCTTCAGGGGTCAGAGAGGTTCTCCTGACTCACCAAGTTAGTCACAAGAACCCAACTGGTAGGAAATGTAAAGTGTCTTGCACATACAGGAAGCCACTTTTCTGTGGAGGTTCTTGTGCACAATAAAAGCAAACCCAACCAGAAAGGTCTCAGAAGGAACAAACCACTGCCTCAAAGACACTGTCTTTAGAAAACATGTGGTGGAATTTTTGGGCTGTCAGGCCAACTGCAGAGAGAGAGAGAGAGAGAGAGAGAGAGGGAGAGAGAGGCACTTGAGAAGGTCATCAAGATACAGAGAAACACACCACCCCCACTTCATTTCCACCTGAACCACGGGCAGGATGTTCATGCAAACCCAGTGGGACCTAAAGGACAAACAGACCTTGAGTGTGAATTCTCTGCCTAGCAGTTCCAAGAAATGTTCTTTCACACATTATCACTCGTTCTGAGTCCCTCACATCTCCTAGAGTGACAGCAATCAAAATTGATTTGGGGGATTTCATCCACAAATTAAATTCACTGGTCCCCAATATGAAACCTCAGCGACTTTGTCTAGCTGCCAGTGAAGGGACCTGAGAGCTTGAGGCATGACAGGCAAAAGACAAAAGCCATTTTATCATCCAGCACAATTAAATGGTTGAAAAGGAGAGACACAGGAGCGGATTCAGTGCTGGGAGTCAGAGTAGGCAGAGCCACTGAAACTGGAACACTTAGGATGAATTTAGAGGCTCTGTCTTCCAAGTTTACTGTCTAATTGTCTCCAGACTTACTTGGTGTTTGTTATTTTAGGTCTGTGTTTGTTGCTTTCTGCCATTCCTGTCTAAGATTTTATTCTAAGATTACTATAAAGAGAGGGAGAGGGAGGAAGAGAGGGAGATGAGAGAGAAAGGTGGGAGAGGGAGAAGAGAAAGAGGGAGGAGAAAGGAGGAAGAAGTAGGGGGGAAGGAGAGGAGGAGGAGGAGGATAACTAAAGGGAAGGAGAGAGAGTCAGAAGGAAGGAGAGAGGGAGAGAGAGAGAAAGAGGCAGAGAGAAGGAAAGAGAGAAACAAGTCAGAGCACCACTCTGGTAACTGAAATGCCAGAGATCAAACCAGGGACCTCAGGCGTGAAAATTCAGTTATCTATCCAGTGAGCTATCCCCCCACCCTCTCCTCCTAGAGTACTTACTCTCTTTGACTGAATGTGTCCTGATCTCTTTAAACTAGAGGTGTGTCCTTCCCCCACCTCAGCTCTAGTTCAAAGGTCTTCACTTCATCTGACGCCTCCGTGCGTATCAATTCCCTGACCATGACGACAAACATGGATGTAGACATGGGGGACTCGGTAAAGAAGTGCTCCTGTGAAGAGCTATGAGCAGAGTTCCAGTGACGGGGGTGTGGCCTGGCTTGGCCAGCTGTCCATTCTCCCAGCCTATCCTTCTAGTCCAGCTGGCTTCATAATTCACTCTGTGTAGATGGGGGAAGGTTGGATGTGAAGGCAAAGCAAAAGTCATCTTTGAAACTGGGTTTCTTTATACAGATGCCTGTGCCCCCTACCAGGAGGGGCAAAGTCACTGGATTTGAGTTGGGGACCAGAAATTAACATGGGTGATAATGTCTGTCAGGATTCTAAAGACGCTGGCACTCTGACAAGCACTGCCTTACAACAAACTACTTCAAGTATTTTTTTAACATAACATAAAAGAAAAAAAAATTAGTGGGGTCGTCACCTCCAACTTTCAGATCTTAACCCCTGACTGGTGATGACAACGTGATTGGGTTAGTCCACATGGACCCAGAAATAAATAATGAGGTCTGATCTACCAAACTAAAATGGGTTAGGTGAGTGAATAATCTCTTATTCTTTCTCTGTCCTTCTCTCTCTCTCTCTCTCTCTCTCTCTCTCTCTCTCTCTCTCACACACACACACACACACACACACACACACACAAACTCTGTTTCAAATGAAGATAAAACTGACCTTGTCAGGTTATTCTACTAAATGACTATTTGATTTCAACCACCTTCATGAATTTTGAAATTCATGTTGATATTTGAGGGCTAGGACCATGTGTTTATATTTCTGTGGGTTCTCATGCTAAGAGCATTAACATATACCCAAGAAACAATGATTAATTTCATGAGAAGCAACAAAGCATGATTATTTTTGAAAAAAACATTTCACTTATTTTGGATAGAGACAGAAATTGTGAGTGAAGGGGAGACAGAGAGGGAGAATGCTATAGACATCTGCAGCACTGCTTTGACGAGGTGAAGCTTCCCCCCTGCAGGGGGGATAGTTTGAATCAGGATCCCTGTGCACTGTAACATGCACTCAAGCAGATACCTGGCCCCATGATGGTTACTTTCTGAGGATCACTCTGAAACTGGTTAGTTGGTCTGTCACTTACTGAATGTGCGGCTTTGGATAACTTTTTCATGACACGGTTTCTCCATGGGATTAAAATTAATAATACATGCCTCACAGGACTATTGCTAACAAAAAGTATACAGGACAGTATCTTGGACATAGTAAGTGCTAAATGTGTTTGTTGTCCTTATTTCTGTGACTGTGGTTATGGTGATGATAACCAAAACCATGACAGATAGGACTCAAGAGAGCTCCCCCTGGTCCCTACATCCTTTGGTACCACAGTGCACCACTTTATTACTGCTAAGATAATACACAGCACAAAAGGCAATTAATTTCCTAAAAGCAGTTGTTTCTTCTTCAGACGTTTCTCTACCTGGAGTCGGAAGATCTTTTTGCTGTTGCTGTGGCACAGAGAGAAGGAGGAACGCAGCAGCTGTCTTCCTGTTTAGAGTCTGGGTTGCTTGTGCAGGGCCACCCACACAAACTGCGAGTATGAAGCAGCGGTAAAGGTGCTTTTGACATTTTCTGTGGATATTTAGGAAGTCACATTCCCTTTCCTTTTTCAATGTTTCTGTATGTTCAGAAATTTTAGCAATGTTGGAAAACCAGGGGAACAATGGAAACAAGAAGAAACTGGGACCCTTATTTCCTTATTTGACTTTTAAGCAACACAATTCTCCAAAATGTAGCAAGTACACATTTCTTGCCAAAACACGGCACAGGATAACAGTATAGGAGAAAGCAAAATAATAATAATAATTAGAGATAATAATAATTCTAATATGGTTAGATATGGGGGAGAGAGAGGGAGAAAGAGAGAGAGAAAAAAGTTACTTTTTTTTTCATCACTGGGCTTCACTACTTCTGAGTGACTTAAAATTTTGTTTTATATTTATTTATTTGATAGAAGAAAGAAATTATGAGAGAGACACCCTTCTGCAGATGGGTCCAGGGGCCCTTGTGCATTGTTACATGTATTCTCCACCACCAACCAACCCTTCTTCACCAGCCCCCTGCCCTCATGACTTTTTAAAAAAATTTATTTATTTTCTCTTTTGTTGCCCTTGTTGTTTTTTTAACATTGTTGTGGTTATTGATGTCATTGTTGTTGGATAGGACAGAGAGAAATGGAGAGAGGAGGGGAAGACAGAGAGGGGGAGAGAAAGATAGACACCTGCAGACCTGCTTCCCCTACTGTAAAGCGATTCCCCTGCAGGTGGGGAGCCGCGGGCTCGAACCGGGATCCTTACGCCAGTCCTTGTGCTTCGCGCCACCTCGTGACTTTTTAAGACGGAGACCGAGACACAGAGGAAGCTTCTCCTAATGTGGTGGGGCTGGGCCTCAAACCTGGATAGCAAAGAAGCACTCCATCGAGGGAAGGAGAAAGCATTAGAAGCTTAAAGTTGGTATGTGGAGACCAAGTAAGTGAAGAACTCAGGCTGGGAGCAAGGAGATGTTGCAGAACAAAGCACCAGAGAGAAGCCAGGAAGATACGGCCTGACAAAGATATATGTCCCCTTCTGTCTTGCCCTCCATCTGGGGTAGAGGGGAGAGGGAAAGGAGTATAAGAAAGTATAAGAAAGGAGAGTCTTGTATATAGCTGTGCTATTGGAAGCTTCTAATCTACTTGGTCTAGGCTTTTGAGAGAGTCCGCATATCAAATACGTTGCCTATCTATTAAAAAGATTCAGTTTGTCTTTTGAGAACCTTTGAGACATACAATTGATTTTCCCCTCTCATATTAATTAACTACTGATTTATATGTCTACATTTTGCTAGGAGTGTACATAAACACCATTCCCACCACCAAAGGACCGTGACCCATCCCTCCCGCCCACTCCCACCCCCCACTGGCCCAGGAAGCTACATGTCTACCCCTCACCACTGGGTTTTTACTTTGGTGCCCTACTTACAATGGTACTGTACAGCAAACCATAACAAAGGGACTTTTCAAAGTTAACCCAATTAACAAATAATGTGATGATAATATTAACTATTGATTGTCTTTTTGAAGCCTAAGACAGCAGGAACCTCACATCTTCACTATAGAGCCCCTACTTCCCCCAGTCCTGGCACCCATGGATAGGGCTCACTTTCCCGTATGCTTCTCCCAATCCATACCAAATAATATTGCATCCGTCGATCACAATCTAACCAAAGCAACGATTGCCATCTCAACATGCTTCACCTCAGAGTGTATCCAGAGACTTCACGTGTGGAATGACAACCCTTCAGCTTCATTACTCGGGTGAGACCTTTCCTTTTATAGTACACTCTAATTTCATCTCAGGTAGTTCACTTTCTAACAAAGTCCCATAACCTAGACATACACCAGTTTCTGTGAGAGAGAGCGTATGCGCACACGTATCCATAAACTACTGCAAAATATATACCTGAAAGCAGGATTACACTAGAGTTTGCAGTGAGTACCTCCCCAACACTTCCTCTCCACTATTCCAATCTTGGGATCCATGTTTGCTCAACAAATTGTTTGGCTTTGTATGTTAACTCTCTTTTCAATCACCAGGTTCCAGATGCCACCAGGATGCTGGCTAGGCTTCCCTGGATTGAAGACCCCACCAATGTGTCCTGGAGCTCAGCTTCCCCAGAGACACACCTTACTAGGGAAAGAGAGAGGCAGACTGGGAGTATGGACCGACCAGTCAACGCCCATGTTCAGCGGGGAAGCAATTACAGAAGCCAGACCCTCTACCTTCTGCAACCCTCAATGACCCTGGGTCCATGCTCCCAGAGGGCTAGAGAATGGGAAGGCTATCATGGGAGAGGGTGGGTTATGGGGATTGGGTGGTGGGAATTGTGTGGAGTTGTACCCCTCCTACCTTATGCTTTTGTTCACTAATCCTTTCTTAAATTAAAAATTTAAATTAAAAAAAAAAAAAAAAGAAAAGAAAAAAGAAAAGAAAGGAGAGTCTGCAGGAGTCCGGAGTTGGTGGTAATGCAGCGGATTAAGCGCACTTGGTGCGAAGCACAAGGACCGGCATAGGAATCTCAGAGCCCCTGGCTCCCCACCTGCAGAGTCGCTTTTCAGGCGGTGAAGCAGGTCTGCAGGTGTCTGTCTTCCTCTCCCCCTCTCTGTCTTCCCCTTCTCTGTCCATTTCTCTCTGTCCTATCCAACAACGACTACAAAAATTAAAAAAACAAAGGGCAACAAAAGGGAATAAATGTATTTTTTAAAAAAAGAATGGAGAGTCTGCTAGGAGCAGTAAAATTGTGTAAGCAGAGTCTCAGTAATAACCCTGGTGAGAAAATAGAACTTTTTTTTTTTAAAGTAAATTTTTTTTAAATTATCTATTTATTTATTGAGTAGAGACAGCCAAAAACAGAGGGAAGGGGGTGACAGAGAGGACCTGCAACACTGTTTCACCACTTGCAAAGCTTTCTCCCTTGTACCCAGGTCCATGTGCATTGTCACATGTGCACTCAACCAGGTGAGCCACCACCTGGGGCCAAAATTAAACTTTCTAAAAAACAAAAAGCAAAAACAAACAAAAAAACAACCCTGTTTCCCGATTCCAGGCATCCTCTCCATTTCTGTTGATAGTGACTTCACTTCAATTGCTCGTTACAAAAAACTTGCTATCACTTTTGATGCCTTTTTTTCCCCCTTCTGTTGCCCTTGTATTGTTGTTGTGGTTATTATTATTGGTGTTACTGATGTCATTGTTGTTGGATAGGACAGAGAGAAATGGAGAGGAGGGGAATACAGAGAGGGGAGAGAAAGATAGACACCTGCAGACCTACTTTACCGCTTGCAAAGTGATCCCTCTGTAGGTGGGGATCTTTATGCCGGTCCTTGTGCTTTGCGCCATGTGTGCTTAACCAGCTGTGCTACCCCCGATGCCTTTCCCAAGTGGCTATTCTAATTATCAGATGGTTCCGATTTGCCAGCTATGTAGACTCTGTCACCATCTCCAATAATCCTTTGGGGCCCAGATCTTTCTTTTCTTGCCTGGTTGCTACAGGGCTGCCTACTTGGCCTGTTTTCCCCTCTTGCCCTTGTAACTACACAACAGTGTGTGAATTGCTTGTTAGTACTTTCAAGTCAAATAATTTTTAAATCAGACCACTCCCTTTCTTAACCTTGAATAATTCAAATAAAAAAACGCTTTCACCGTGACCTACAAAAACACAAAGGGACAAGAGATTTTTAGAATAAAAAGTTATGTTTTTAATTATTTGATATGGCAGAGAAGAGGGAAGGGGGATGGGGAGGGAGACATGGGGCTAGACGGTGATGCACTGCATTAAATGCACATAGTACTAAGCACAAGGACCCCAGTTTGAGTTCCTGGCTCCCCAGCTACAGGTTGCTGCTTGTGAAGCAGGTCTGCAAGTGTCTGTCTGTCTTTCTATCTTCCCTTCCCTGCTCAATTTCTTGTCCTACACCCCCAAAATGGAAAAAAGGGCCACATGCACCCAACCCCGGTGATAACCCTGGAGGCAAAAAAAAAAAAAGGGGGACAAACAGACACGCCTGTGAAGCTTCCCCCTACAGGTGGAAACCAGAAGCTTGAATCCAGGTCCTTGCACATGGTAGCACATGCACTTAACTAGATGTGCCACTGCCCTGGCTGGGATAAACGATTCTCTGCAGCCTAATTGCCCTACTCAGTCTTGCTTCCTACACCTCAATGCCCAATGTACCACCCCTCCACTCCATGCAGCCCCCAAACAGTACCTTTCTTTTGCTGTTTTCAGACAGGGTTTATACATGTGCACACTTCTACCTTGGGGTCTTTGCACTTGCTCTTCCTTTTGTGGGTCAACATGGCAGCTCTCTCTCCGTCTCTCTGGCTTCTTCCAAGTGTCTGTTCTTATTACATCAGCAGTCTTCTCTGGCCATTCTAGTATGCTTTTTTTGCTGTCTTATAACATAGGTCACTAACCATGCTGTGTAAGAATAGGTACTTCTTTTTGTCTTCTTAGTGTCTACTATGTCTAAAACACCCAAGATGTTTACTGAACAAAGTATTCATAATCCTCCTAATATACATCTCAGAAGATGAATTATTTCTCATATTTATGTAAAATAATTTGCCATAAACTTTACCTCCATATCTTGTACTAACACATCAGATTACCTAATGTTTCATCTTCCTGTCTTCTCACTGACCTTAGTACTTTCTGTAACAGCCTTTAAATTTGTGATTTTAATTTTTTTTCCCAACACTTTAGACAAAGTTTAGTTCACTTTTGCTACCATATTATAGCACATGACTACAATGACTTGAGCTATTAAGTCATGAAAACACACACAAAGCCCCCTACCCCTCAAAACTATATAGCCTCTGCTGTAAAATGAACTCACAAATCAAGAGCAGTGAAAGAAAGGCCCCTACAATCTAGATTAACAGCAACACACACACAAAAAAACAAGTGCACATCAAATCAGTGAAGTCTACCTGTTAAGTCATTAAGTAAAAAGTTGAAGTCGTGCTATTTTGAGAATATTGGCAGAAATATGGAATGAAAAGCAATACAAGTTAGTCATTCTTAAGTTTCCATCTGTTTTAAAGGTCTGTAACATCTGCAAAGATGGTTAATGCACACATAATTAATTTCTCAACAGGAAGATTTCAAATGCTTGGCAACTTGTCACCTTTGTCATTTGATATTACTTTTCCTGACTTTAACTGGCTACAAAATGGCCCCCTTGCCCCCACCCCCATCCCCACGTACTCACACATTTTACTGGATCCTTGTACATTTATGTTTACACTTAGATGGCATCAATTTCGCCAAACAACTAAGAATAAGAATAAAACTGAAAGAAAAAACCCATTTTCATACCACTTTATAGTTCTACTTGGCATTAATGCAATTAACTTTAACTTTTACCAAATAGTTTAATCTCTTAACTGGATTCCACTGTTAAGATTGAAAGAGAAACTTAAAAATATTTCAAGAGATTAAAATTTTTTTAAAATTGTGGCTTAAAAAACATTTGACGGGAGTCAGGCGGTAACGCGAAGGGCTAAGTCCACGTGGCGCAAAGCGCAAAGACCAGCATTAAGATCCCGGTTTGAGTCCCTGACTCCCCACATGCAGGGGGGTTCCCTTCACAGGTGAAGCAGGTCTGCAGGTGTCTTTCTCTCTCCTCCTCTATCCGTTTCTTTCTATCCTATCTAACAACAATGACATCAATAACAATGAACTACAACAATAAAAAAACAAGGGCAACAAAAGGGAAAATTAAAAAAAATTGACTATATTCTTTGAGTGTGTATAGATATAGGCACAAAGATAGAAGGCTGAGTATCAAAGACAAAATGTCTTATCTACATCTAATTGAATACTGTACAGTTTTAAAAAAAAGGCAAGATTGTCACAGACTACAATATGGATGGACCTGAGAACACTATGTTAAGTGCAAGAAATCAGACACAAAAAGACTAATACTGTAGTTTCACTTATATTTACCTCCATGGCAATTAAGTTCATAGACAAACAATGTAGAATGATGGTTAATAAAGAGTTTAGCAGAAAAAGGTAGCTGATGTTTCATTATTAAAGTGAAACATAAGATTTCATTTATTGGGGTGTGTGGGTATGGAAGAGAGACAGACACCAGAGCACTGATCAGCTGTAGTTTGTGGCGGAGCTGGGGACTGTACCCAGGACCTCAGCTTCAGGCATGAAAGTTATTTGTGTAACCATTATGCTCCCTCCCCAACCCAGTTGCTGCTGTTTAATAGACAAAACAAGTAACTTTACAAGAACACGTTTTGGAAATTTGTTTGAATTATACTTACTTTACTTATGTAACTGTGAATATATTTATGTAACTGTGTGAATTATACTTACCACTACTGAACTCCACACTGAGAAATGATGAAGATGGTAAAACATCTTCACTTTTTTAGTTTCCTGATTTATTGTCTTTTTTTTTTTGCTTCCATGGTTATTGCTGGGGCTCAGTGCCTGCACTAAGAATCCACTGCTCCTGGAGGCCATTTTTAGGCCCCCTTTGTTGCCCTTGTTGTTCATCATTGTTGTTATTGTCATTATTGTCAGACAGAACAGAGAGAAATCAAAAGGAGGGGAAGACAGAGATGGGAAAAGACAGACACCTGCAGACCTGCTTCACCACCTGTGAAGCACCCCCCCCTGCAGGTGGGGAGCCAGGGCCCAAACCAGGATCCTTATGTGGATCCTTGCGCTTTGCACCATGTGTGCCTATCCCACCGTGCTACTGCCTGGCCCCCTTATCCGTCTTCTTCATTAAGCAGAGTAAGGGTAGAAATGGAAATATATATATATATATATATATATATATATGTATATATGAATTCCTCACAATCTCCTTTCAGATATCAAAGTATGAAAACTTTCATACTTTCACACTTGGAAATGTTGTAACATGCTAATCTAAAAATCACCAAATTCAAATGTAATAAGAGACATACCATAAAGGAGGCAGAATCAACTTTCAAAAAACTAATTTTAATCAAAACAAAAATTGTTGATCATTAACAAGTTTATAAAACAGTGATTTAGTTACATAAATAAATTGATATCAGTGTATCAAATCTTAATTACTTTCAACTTCATGAGCATGTTTACATGGGTGATCAAGTACAACCTTTTTTTTTTATTTTTACCTATTATAATAAATAAAATGGAGCGCATGAAATAGTTCTTCTAAACAAAAATACCTACAAACATACCTCTAGCATGTTCTCTAATGAAGGGAACAAGAGACACTGGACAACTTTTGCACCAAAACATAAAAATTGCTTTAAAAAGCACAAGGTTACAGAACCATCAGCTAAAGTAAAGACACTATACTGTAACCAAAGTTGGTATTTAATAATATAATGAACAGTTTGGTAGTTAGATCTCCAGTTTGGTTATTTTAAAGCATTAAGACAAGGCAAGATAGAAGGCTGCTTTTGTTTTGAGTTAAGTCTAGAGAAAATAAAATATATTTAAAAAAAACAAGGAAAACTGAAAAGTAGAACAGTCATACCTACACAATTTTCTGTCCTGCACAAAGTCAAAATACCTATGCAGAATAGATATATAATATATATAATGTTATTGTGCACAAAGGTTAGCTTATTGTTAGCTCACTGCAAAGGCGTCATGTATCATGTGTCAATCGTTTTGGAAAACATTTTGCGTTTCGTGTCAAAAGGGTATTTCTTTTTGAAGTTTCCTAGGCTAGGAGGCACGAACCCCAGTTCTGGCATTCTATTTATTCTCAATGCTAAGGCTTGCTGCTCTGGCTGTGTATTCTGATGTCCCTCTTTTCTCTAGTGCCCGTTACAAGCATGTGTGGTGTAGTGGTAGCTGTTGGTGTGTGTGTGTGTGTGTGTGTGTGTGTGTGTCTTGTGTCTACATATGTATACAGAAGTTGTATAAATATATATACATATGTAATTTCTCCCAATAGGTTTCAGTTCAACCATGCAATCCCAAAGGTGGCTCTGCACAGATGCCCAGCATGAAGTTCACCACCCGAGCCAACCCTGAAGCAAGGCGCACTTTTAGTCCTTCTGATAAGGTTTTCTCAGTTTTTTGTTGTTGTTGTTTTTGTCTAAAACCAAGCTACTGCAGCTTCAAGTATTTTGCGTTACATAGAATATTTTTTATAAATTAGTTAATGTTATATTTTCAATATTCAGACAATATACTATAATATATATACAGTACAATAAATGCTCTCATTCTTTTTTTTCTTTTTATTTTTTTGATAAATCCCTGAGAATGTATGTTGACAGTCGCTAAGTTTCCACATGCACAAGTGTCGTGTGCCATGCTTCCGGACGAACAGCACTGCAAAGCCACGTGGGTCAGCCTTTTTTTTTTTTTTTAAGCTATTAGTATTTCATATTGTTGGTTTGTTTAATATGCTGAAAATGTAAAGATGAGTTACAGAGGAGTAAAGCTGAATCCATTCGAGGTACTTATCGCAGGATGGAGGTGTTCTGTTTGGTTTTTAAAGCCATTTCAAAAATTTTTTTTTTGAGGCTGTGAACGTATACAGAAAACAGGAGAGCTATGTGGACTTCTGCCACTTGACAACATAGACTCAGTGTAAACCAAACCTTTTTACCTCTCTCATACAAAACCAAAAAAAAAAAAAAAAAAAATTAAAAAAAATATAATAAAATAAAAAAGAAAAAGGGAAAATTAAAAACACACAAACTTTCACAACATGACAATTTAGTCTGCAAACGCAATATAACTATACACATATAATACCGGTGTGGCTCTGTTCTTTAAGTTAAAAAGGGTACAAAGGCAGGCTCAAGTAAAAACAAACCACCCCACCCGCCCCCATCCCCACCCCCACTCAGACAAGTTCTATCAACCAAACCTCTCCCGAACCAACATCATCAGTTTCTTTTTGCCTTTGTAGATTTGTTTCAGGTTGTCGATAAACTGTGTAAACTGAATGTGTCCATCATGCGCCATTAAGAAGGTCTCTCGGGCCTTGCTGAGGAACTCTATGAACTCACTATAGTGCCGAGGACTGATGTGTGTGAGTCGCGAGTGCGTCGTGTTGATGTAGGCCCCGATCGTTGCATCTAAGAGTTGCCTCAAGGGGGCTTTGTCCAGTGACATGAGCTTACCAGAGTTCCTCCTTCCATGAAGTCCCACCATTCCAGGGGTGGTCAGAGTGCACCTGCGCAAAATGTCCGACAGTACCGTTGCACACTTGACACTCTTAACCACCAGAGGTATTATAGCCGCAAGCTCATTTTTACCAAGGGAGTGGCTAAGTGCACAGGCCCACAAAACGTCATTAATGGCAGGGTGTGTGTCCTGATTATAGCTCAGGTTGAGATGGGTCATGGCCAAGGTGGCCAGCTTGTAGGCCCTCATGGGGTACCCGCGATGCTCCATGTACCGTGCTATTGTGAAGAGCTGGGTGTAGCTCATGCCGGTAGTAGCAGCGTCTAGAACAATTTGGTACGCTGTCTCGAAAGCTATATGATCCTTTTCACATAGGGTCAGAGCAGAGAGGGCACAGTTCTGAGGGTCCTTCATGGCACACTGCAAGGCGAGTGTACGAGCACTGCTGGCCAGCTTTTCCTGCTGGTGGCAGTCCAGGTGCAGGCGGACGATGGTGCTATTTGACATCACAGTGGTGGCAACTATACTTGTGGCCTCAGTGGGAGTGAAGAGCGTAAACCAGCTCTGCATGATGCTGTCCAGGGCATAAACACCTGCAAGAAACACAGAGAAGGATTATTACTGACAAGGCCACTGCCCAGAGGTCTTGCCTTATTTCCACTTTTCTAATCAGCGCTTACATTGTTAACCATCACAGGACATGAGCTAGGCCAGAAAATCTTGTAAGGTAATGTGCCTGGGAGCAACCTTTTAGAGTAAGGTTATTATAGATTGTTATTCAGTGAAATGCCTGAAAGGAACATGAGCTTCCTGTAATAAAGAACTAATCCTCGCGGTAGCTGGTATTTGTACTGTGCTGCTTGCCATTTCAGACAGTGGCTTTTGCTAATGAGTTAGTTCACTGGGGCCTCCTGTCAGTTACCTACTATAGAATTTAGGGAGTTTTAATGTGCTATGTTTTTGTCTAAGTTTAAGAAACATACAATACAAAATGATGAGGATGGACAAGGAAGTAGGGAAACAAGACCCATAATCAAGAGAAAAAAGTTAACAGGAGCAGACCTACAGATGACTTACATCTAGTAATGGTTGACAGGGTCTTTAAATAACCATTTCAAGTACACAGACCCAATATATATGCCTCAGCTGAAGGATAGTCTAAGTGAAGGATTGAGAGAGACAGTACTACATCTCAGAGAGAAAGGAGGTTGATATCTTGGTGCAGAACTATGGTAGTTCTTGAGCTGGTATTATCTTTTTTTTAAAATATTTATTTTATTTATTTATTCCCTTTTGTTGCCCTTGTTTTTTATTGTTGTAGTTATTATTGTTGTCGTCGTTGTTGGATAGGACAGAGAGAAGTGGAGAGAGGAGGGGAAGACAGAGAGGAGAGAAAGACAGACACCTGCAGACCTGCTTCACTGTCTGTGAAGCGACTCCCCTGCAGGTGGGGAGCCGGGGTTCAAACTGGGATCCTTATTCCGGTCCTTGTGCTTTGCGCCACCTGCGCTTAACCCGCTGCGCTACTCCCCGAGCTGGTATTATCTTTATACTGCTTCACTAAAGCCTTACTTCAGTAACATACACATTTCTTATAATCTTTATTTATTTACTGGACACACACAGCCAGCAATTGAGAGGGAAGGGGGAAATAAAGAGGTAGACAGACACTTGCAGTCCCAATTTACCACTTGAAAACCTTTCCCCCTGCTCACTGTAACATGCACCTGGCCCCATAAACACACTTCTTAATACTTCTTAATACTGAAACTAGCTTCTTTGTTTTTCCTTCAAAATAATGAACTATTAAAATTTAATAGTAGAAAAATAAGAAGACAGATTTTACAATCTCTGCTGTGTCTGTATCTCAACTCTGAGGAGATGGTGTAAGCAAGAAGCTTATATCCTCTTCTGATGCAAATAAGAAGAAACACTTCATTTTTAAGAAAGGATTTTTAAATTATTTTATTTTTCTAAAATATTTTAATTATTTCAACAAGATAGAGAAAAAGAGAAAGGGAAAGGGGGAAGGGAGAAAGGAAGACAAAGCACCTGGACCTATGAGCCACCAGACACTGCTCAGCTCTGGTATATTATGGTGGTGCTGGCATTGAGCCTGGGACCTCACAGCCTCAGGCATGAAGGTCTTCTCTATACCATTACTTGTCCTCCCAGCCCAAAGGCAGGGTGGGGGACAAAACTTTCAACCAACATTTCAACGGGTTCTATGTCATTTGTGTTGGCATTTCTGCTCGCACTGTCTTCTTTGGTACTGAGTCATTGCTGTAAAAGGGAAGTACTGACTGAAGGAACGCACAGACTACAGCTTATAAATAAGTAGGGTATCTTTATACAACTAGCTACAAATTCTTACACATTTGTAAGCTACCTAAACCGTACCTAATGGTCACTTCTTTACTGAATACTAATGACATGTGCTCTCAAATGACAAAGAAAAGCTCTGCTAGAGTGCAACTAGATACTTTTATATTATTCTCATTAAAAGAGGCTGAGTCACTAACAACAGTCTCAAGTTAGTTTCAAAGGTGGTTTCCAATATACTAGAGAGTGTCCTCTGAGTCCTTTAATAAAAAGCTGCAAACTCGATTATTATAAAGAAATTACTAGAATCACCTCAAGAGTGACAGCACTGAGTAGGCATCTACGCAGTGACTTCTTTATTTCAAACAAGAGGTTAGAGACCATAAATGTGACAGCATTAAAAAAAAAAAAAGCAATGCAGGTGAAGGCCGCTGAGTCGGGGGGGGGGGGAAGAAGAGGACTGACAGGGAAGCAAGAGCTGTAGGTGAAAAGCTTCTAGAAGAGGAAGGAGTCGGGTGGTAGTGCAGTGGGTTCAGTGCACGTGATGTAAAGTGCAAGGACCGGCATAAGGACCCTGGTTCGAGCCCCTGGCTCTCCACCTGCAGGGGAGTCGCTTCACAGGCGGTGAAACAGGTCTGCAGGTGTCTGTCTTTCTCTCCCCCTCTCTGTGTTCCCCATCACTCTCCATTTCTCTCTGTCCTATCCAACAACAACAATGAAAAACAACAAGGGCAACAAAAGGCGGGGGAAAAGCATCTGGAAGTCCAAGTGAACAAGTAGAAATGTTCTTGTATCTACAAGCAGCAAGTGCCCTGACCACCTGCGACATCTTCAGAGTTCACCTACCCACTTCAGTGGCACACGTGACCAGCCACCTCACCATCTCTCGCCTTCGCCAGTTTAAGGTGGACAGTGTCATTCGCATAACCTGTAAAGACAAGACAGCACAGTGATTTGGAAGAGTATCCTAAATTGGTGGAGACTGGAAACAACTCATTCTCAGGTATAAGCTACTAGATGTGATACATACTCGCAGGAGAACAGAGAGCTATGTTTAGATTAAAGCTGCACACGGCTCTGCAGTTGCCCCCAGCTCCTAGAGCTTGCTTTGCCCTGGCCCGGGAGGCAAGAAACAAGCCCGGAGCTGAGGAGAGGTGGCATCCAGGGCAAACTGCTCAGTCACTTTTCTCATCTGAAAACTCTCACTGGGTTGGACAGAGCATTTTCTGGCATTAATATACATGGTTCTAAGTTCTGGGCCTGTTAGTCAATCAATTCTGACCAGAAGTCTTCAGTCTGCTAAGTGGTATTTTAAACAATTGTGTTAGTCTTTCAATCTAGGGACATTAAGACTCTCAATGTCTTGGAAGGTCCTGGGGAATTCTTTCTGGGATACTAGAAATAAGAATAAGGCAGCTCTCAGCAATCTATTTACCACTCACCTCAAAAAAGTCTATCAGAATTCTATATAGAGAGAAAATCTGTGTTTATGGTTCTTTCAACATTATACCTTAAATGAAGTAAATGGTTAACAAAAATTTATTTTTGAAAATAAACTAACAAGATGCCATTGTATAGCTTCTATGCAATCTCCTATACTTTCTGCTAGTGCGGCATTGCATTAGGGATAGGGATACATTTTCCTGTAAACCAACTGTTTAAACCTTGTGAATCACTGTAAGAAGAATCTGGAACTAGAAAACTAGATTAATAACCTCATCAGGGTGTTATTTATTCCCATACTTTCAGTAATTAGAGATTAAGAATTTCTTTCACTGCTTGTTATGGAGATAAATAAATGTTAATAGAGATTACATGAGAAAAGAAACAGAAACTCCAGTTTCTGCAGCAAAGATCTAGCTACATGACTAACTCAAATGTCCTTGATGGTATATCTGAGCAAGCTAATGCTGGAGGTGAGAGCAATCAGTTACTTCCTTTACCTAATTTACTCAGGGCTATAAAAAGGGACCAGAAGTTATGAAAATGCAAACATCAATTCCTCCTTTAAAAAACTGACCTGAACAACAAATTCTTTTTTTTTTTTTAGAGGATAGCGTTAAGACTTTTACTAGAAATGATTTTCCATTCCTTAAAGAATAATTATAGTTAGGACTATAATTCAGAAAGTAATTTTCACTGAAAGACATGCGGAGAACTTCTAGATGGAAGGCCCTGCACTTCAGGCAGCAGACTGGCTCAGATGGGTGTGGCCACAGTTCTGAAGCATGGCTGATCCTGAGATGTCAGGGACTTGTGTTCCAAATGGTCGCTCACTTGCACTAAAAATAAAATCCAAGCCAACAGAAATAACCCTAAAACGGTGTCTTTACTTAGCAATCCTTGGTGCCCCAGGAAAGACCACGAGTCAGTCATGTACCTGCAGGCCCAGCTCCAGAGACACTTTCAAAAGAGTGATGTCTGGCAAACTGTCCATGAGCGTTGCTATTTTAAATGCATCTTGGGCAAGCTTGAAGATGTGGGATGAGGAGTGAATGTTTTTCTGGATGGATTCTAATACTGTTTCGAGCCTCCGAACATCGCCTGCAATGGACAAAGGAAAACCAAACCAAACCAAATCAAAGTAAAAGAAAACACAAATAAAAAAGTCATAATCACACACACACACACACACACACACACACACACACACACAAAGAAACAGAACATAAAACACAAGTTAATTTACCTGAAATGTTCACAGATGGCACAGATGTTAATGTTACAACTAGGTGTCCCATAGTTAACTGCAGTGTCTATGAATCTCGGCTTCTCAAAAGAAAAATACACCGAGATACACCCTCAATGACTAAATACAAGACATATGAAGAACCAGATCCAACATGAACTAGCAAGGAGACAGGTCACCTCGTTTCTATGTATGTATTTTGGTGATTATTTCAGGGAACACTAAAATGTCACCTGACATTTGAATCTGCTTCTGAAATTTAAACCAGCACTGACACTGCATGGTAACTACATTTGAACTGTTGGCAAAGTTTATGGTGCAGTTCAATGGGAAAATGCCAGGCTCAAATGAGTAGCACCTGTTTTGCTTTTGAAGTTAATGTTCATAGGACCCCTTACAAGACCCTTAAAGAGGAAGGAAAAAAGAAAAGGCAAACTAACAAAATAATCATGAGGCTCGGGCCAATTTGGTACCTTTGGCTGCAGTTAACATTGTGGATGCCAGCTCACACTGCTGGGACTCTATGTGGCTTAGAGTGAACCATCGAGGGTATCGATTGGGAACAACTGACGCAATGTGGTGTGGGCGTGTGAGGTCTCCCGTCGGAGCAGTGGATTCCAATACTAGTAACCTGGAATGACAAGACAAGGCAGAGGGCTTTTACTTACGACCTCTCCATAATTGTGGCCCCGGGGCCAGAAAAAAAGGGCTAGGTGATGGGAGAGATTGTTGGTGCTGAAGAGTTGGTATTGTCTGATATTGGTACTGTCTGATGTGACTTTATTAATAGCTCACTGCCCAAAACTACAAGATTTCCTTTCTCTGGCATCATTCAGAAAACTGCAACATTCAGGGAAATTAAGATACGTAATAAAAAGAAGGTTTAAACCACAAGCCATCATTTTTACCTATGTTTGTCCAAAGTCTAAAACTAGATTAAATTAAAAATGATGGCTATTCGTTTAAAAAAAGTCAAGAGGACCCGATAATGAAATGAATACTCAGGAATGAGGTTTTGGGGGCCAGGTGGTGGTGCACCTGGTTAAGTGCACAATACAGTCTTCCAGCACCTGGCACCCACCTGCATGAGAAAGCTTTATGAGTAGTGAAGTAGGGCTGCATGTCTCCTCTCTCTCTCCCCTCCCCCTCTACCACCCTCTCCCTTCTCAGTTTCTCCTTGTATCTAATAATAAACAAACAAGATTAAAAAAAAAAAGAAGAAAGAAAAACAGCTATCTATTAAAAAAAAAAAAAAAGACAGGTTTTTGTCAATAGCCAGTGGAAACAGAGATGGATAAACTTATCTTACTACTTTTATTTATTTATTTATTTATTTATTTAAAGATTTTATTTAAAATGAGAAAGACAGGAGGAGAGAAAGAACCAGACATCACTCTGGTACATGTGCTGCCTGGGATTGAACTCAGGACCAGTGCTTAGCCACAGCGCCACCTCCCGGACCATTCTTACTACTTTCATACTTTTCTTAGAAGAGAGTAGGGAGTCAGGCGGTAGTGCAGTGGGGTTAAGCACAGGTGGCGCAAAGCGCAAGGATGGGCATAAGGATCCCAGTTCGAGCCCCTGGCTCCCCACCTGCAGGGGAGTCGCTTCACAAGTGGTGAAGCAGGTCTGCAGGTGTCTATCTTTCTCTCCCCCTCTCTCTGTCCTATCCAACAATGACATCAATAACAACAATAAAACAAGGGCAACAAAAGGGAATAAATGCATATATATAAAGAGAGGAACTAAAAGAAAAACTGACTTCCTTTCCATATATTCATACATGCAGTAGAATTAACTTATTTGTACTTCAAGAATTTGTAGTTAGAATGTGCTTCATTAATGATGTCACAGAATGAATGCAAACAATGCAAGTATTTGTTACTTGTTATTCTTGCATAAATTCAGTAAGATTTCTGACTTTAATCAATCTTTGATTAAGAACAAGTTGACAGGGGCACCTGTGAGTGCACACATTACAAATGTGCAAGGACCCTGGTTTGAGTCCCCGGTCCCCACCTGCAGAGGGAAAGCTTTGCAAATAGTGAAGCAGTGCTGCAGGTATCTCTCTCTCTCTCTTTCCCCCTCCCTCCCTTCTTGATTTCTGGTTGTCTCTATCCAATCTTTATTTTATAAATAAAGATAAAAAAGACCAAAATTATAGATAAAAAAAACACACAAGTTGACAAATAGAGAACAATTACTAGAAAAATCCATTTAGTGACCTCTCCCAAAGAGAGATAAATACCAAAGCCACAAGTAGAATAACTATAAATGAAACAATATCTTTATAATGATCAAAACACTGACCTTCACTCAATTATACTAGTGTTAATTGCTATGGAATCAGAACTGGTGACCAAAAGAGAGTTAGCAGGGTCAGGGGATGATGCCAGTCTTACAGTCCCACCCAAGTGCAGTTAATTGCTCTGTGAAGCTAAAAGCCTCACTCTCTTCTATTGGGGGACAGAAAGATGTTCCAGAGCAGAAAGGTAGAATGCCCTGATAATGATACATATATCTTCCCAGAGTTTCCTTTTGTTTTTTAATTTAAGAAAGGAGACATTAACAAAACCATAGAATAAGAGGGGTACAATTCCGCACAATTCCCATAACCCGATCTCCATATCCCATCTCCTCCCCTGATAGCCTTCCCATTCTCTATCTCTCTGGGAGTATGGATCCAGGGTCGTTGTGGGTTGCAGAGTTTCCTTTTTTGAAAAAAAATTATTTATTCCTTTTTGTTGCCCATGTTGTTTTATTGTTGTAGCTATTATTGCTGCTGCTATGATGTCATTGTTGTTGGCTAGGACAGAGAGAAATGGAGAGAGGAGGGGAAGACAGAGAGGGGGAGAGAAAGATAAGACACCTGCAGACCTGCTTCACCGCCTGTGAAATTCCGTAGAGGAAAACTAGTCAGTGTCTCTGAAAGGTAAGAAAATGAGTGGTAAAGATGCCCTTCCCCAGCTTCTGCCCCATGCTGCCACTGGTCCCCACAGAAGAAGCAGGAGCAAGTACGGCTGCATGGCTCTTTTTCTTCCTGTTGCCTTGACTGCTCTAGGAGATCACATTACCTCCCTTCATTGCCAGCACTTTGGCTGGGGTAGCAGTGACAGACATAAGAGAAGAGGTGCAAAAACATATCCCCTGTGCCTTGCAATTACCCCCCATGAGAAGCAAATTTGGCAAAGGTAAGTCTGTTTCTGACTGTTAGAAAACTCTCTCCAGTTGACATGTTTTCACATTTGCTAGAACCAGGGGCAAACTGATACTATTTTACCATTGCACTTCATAGTGGTTGTAGCAACAGCATCTGGTAGCATCATAACATTAGCATTTATTCTTTAAAACATGAGATTTCTAAGTATTTGAATATATACAGAGTTGAACATCTATATTCATGTGACAACTTTCATTTTAGCTTCCAGAATGAGAATAGGAACTTATAAAGTTGTGCTCTTAACATAGAATTTGTTAGGGGACTTATGTTTATCATTATTTTATTTACAAAACTGACAATAAAGAACCTGGCTGTTTCTTTGATAAATTAATGGCATCACATGTCACAAAGAAAAGCATCATTAAATTAAAAGATGTCAGCCTTAAACACACTGATAGGTAGGTGTGTACACACACACACACACACACACACACACACACACACACACACACACACACACACACACGAGGACTCCTGATAGAGAGTGTAGTCTTGCACGATAGGTAAGGTTTCCTGTCTGAATCTACGATACTGCACTAGTTGCAGATACAGAATCTCTGCTGAAAAGCTTCTGGAGGATCAAATTATGTTTTTAGGTATGCACACAGTGTTTAGATGTCTACAGTGAGGTCTAGTCTGCACCCTCCACTAGTCATATAGGAATATTTTCTTAATATATTTAAAAAAAAGAAGAAAAAGTTCATGTTTTAAGAATGTTTACATGTTTACAGAGTTAAAATTTAATAAGTCACACATAAAACTGAAAACATTATCTTTGAGTCATTAGAATATATTCACTGAGAGCATATTTGTAGTAAAAAAAAAAAAAGAGACAAATTGACCAGAGGAAAGTGAAAAAAAAAAAAAAAAGGGAGGGGAAGCAGTAAGAGCCCAGGTGAGCACCAATGCGCCCTGGAGATCTAGAGGCCACCCTGTACCTTCATGCTGTGGGCACAGCCCATGTGTCAGATCCCCTCAATCATTAAATTCAATTAAACATATTTATAATGTTCTAATCTCAATTTTGAATAATAATTTAAAAAACCCAACAAAGTTTCACATCTGACTGCACTGAAATGTCCTCTATTCTCAAACTCTAGTTTTAAGGAAAAGAAGAGAATGATGATGAGCATGAAAATAACAGCAGTCTAGGATATGATTATTCCCTGATTTTCAAAACAAAAGAAAAACAAGGCAACAGATAAAACACTACTGCGATAACCTAAGAGCCAGATACAAAATAACTTCTGGGGTTTTTCTGCTGTTTAGAAGAAACAAGACGGAGTGCAAAGTCAACTAACCGGCATTTTTCCCAGGAGAGAATTTGCCTCTTCCCGGGTGAATACATACCGCATTGCTCTCAGTGCAATTTTGTATGCCAGTTCAGCATCATGAGGTAGGAGAGAGGTGAACAGATACTTGGCAAAGGTGTGCATTGGAACACTCTCCCGATGGATTATTTCGCCTAAACCACTATATGGCCCAGCTGTGGGAAGAGAGCATACACATTTTACATTCCTGAAAAGGGAACTGGAACTTTTTACTGTAAAGTATGTCTAAATGTCCTAATGTAAAGTTAAGAGCATACACAAGCTTAATAACACTGTTTAATAAAAAGAAATACAATTTTTGGAAAAAAGAACAACAGAAACAAAACATAGGTATGTTCCTCCTCAACCCGCCCCATATAGAAATTCACTTGAGGAACAATCTCCCCATCTCAAGTGCACCGGAGCTAAGATGACAAGCCCAGGACTGAGGGACACAGCCTTTTTACACTGTTCCTGCTTCAAAGATATGAACCCTTGAAAGCATAAAACATCGCTAAATGCAAGAAACATTATCTTTCAATGTGTGGTAGTGAACAACCATATTTTCAAATGCACAGACTGACTCAGGAATTTAACCTTAAAGCGTGTGGAATATGCTTTTGGACCCAGTTTTAGGGGCAGACAACCAGGGTCCAGAAAAAAAAGTGCAGAAAGTGGTTGGTGGTGGTGGGGGAGAGAGGGAGCTAGAAGGCTGGGGGTAGGTTCTGATCATGAAGCTCAAGTCCCAAAGGCGTTAGTAAAAATGTTGCTTCTAATAAACAGAAGCATGTATTGAGTTTAGTCTCAAAAAGTGATTAAAAATGAAAGATCTGGTATTCACCACAAGCAAAAACAAAAGCAATGAAGTAAATGTAAAAATACCACCGGGGGGGGAGGGGGGCAAAAGACCAATTTTCAAAAGCAAAATTACATTTAAGTTGTCAAAACTCATTTCTTTGGTCAGCTATGACAAGTGTAGAGGCAGAACTGACGTCCCCAGTGTGCTCTGAACACTGCCCTAGGAAGGGCAACATGGGACTTTAAAAAATACATTTGAAAGGAAACCACAGTGGTTAGTTCAACCATTTTCCACTTAGGTACTCTGAGGTTTGGTTACTGTAAAAGTGTCTGATATATTAGTTTCCATATCACCTTTGGGTAACATCTGTTTCATGATTTCTAGAATTCTAAGTCATGACACGATGGCTCACGGGCCATAATACATTTGTTTTCCATAAGAAAAATACTTTGAAGTGTTCAGAATACAAGAAATGTAGTTCAGGGGAAATGGTGAGTGAAGTTTCTGAACTGAGCACCGAGTAGGAGTAGAATAACTAAAAACATGTTTTATTACCTTTATTTATTTATTGGATAGAGACAGTCAGAAATCGACGAGGGGGGAGGGTGAAAGAGAGGGAGAGAGACAGAGAGATACCTGCAGCCCTGCTTCACCACTTGTAAAGCTTTTACCCCCTTCAAGGGGGGGAGTGGGGACTCAAATCTGGGTCCTTGCACATTGTAACACATGTGCTCAACCGGGTGCACCACCACCCAGCTCCCGAGCATGATCACTTTTTAAAATACTTCTGATTAGTATTTTGAAATTCTTCCTTAGGTAAGTACTTTGAAATTTATACAATTTCTTTTTACCCAGGAAATAAAACGTACCCTAGATTTCTAGTTTTATCAAGTCTGTTATCGATTACTATCTTGAAGACATTAAAATGTTTTTAGTGATCTATTATTCAAAGCTGCTTGGTATTATAACTCCACCTCTAGTGGAATGAAGCTAACTTATCTAAGTGACAACTGTGGACTGTTAACTTCTGTGCCAATTCACATATTGGAGTTCCAACTCCCAATGTGGCTTAACTATTTGGAGACAGGGTGTTTCTAGGGAAGTGATGGAGATTAACTGAGATCATAAGGTAGGGTCCTGAGCCAATAGAATCAGTGCCCCATTAGTAAGAAACATTAGGAGACAACAGAGAACTTTCTCTTTCTACCTTTGAGGGCACAGGTGAGGACAAATCAAGGAGGCCAGGCTCCTACAAGAAACTAAACTGGTCAGTACCATGCTCCTGGACTTTGTAGAACTGAGAATTAAACTTTTCTGGTGTAAGTGACCCAGTCTGTGATGTTTTGCTATAGCAGCCTAAGAAGACACTAGTTATATTTTATTTAAAGACTAAGGCAAACGTATAGATGATCTATCTTCATTTCCCCTCCATTTTCCCTTCCAATGCTTTCCTTATAGCATCAAGTCACACTTCTGTACTAGGCAGGGAAGTCAAGATTTTGTTTGGACACTTCTCTACATTCACGCATCACAGAATAATGTGTAGCCTATGAATTTCAATGCACTAAACAATAAAAAAACTAAAATTGGTCCTATGTTCCGCAGAAGTGTTTTTCCAGTATGCCAACATTGGGGTTAGAGAGGAAAACCCAGCAACAGTGCCAGGCAGTGGCACACCTGGTTGAGTGTATGTTACAATGTGCAAGGACCTGGGTTCAAGCCCCTACTCCCCACCTGCGTGGGGGGGGGGGGGAGCTTCACGAGTGAAGCAGAGCTGCAGGTCTCCCTCTGTCTCTCTTCTTCTCTACCCCCCCATTCCACTTGCTTTCTGGCTTCTATCCAATAAAAAACCGAAAATAACAAGACAAATTAAAAAAAAAAAAAGAACATGAAAAATTATATCAATCATGAAACACTCATTTTCTGGAGTTTACTGAAGTGGCCCAATTACCCCTTAGATACGGGGTCTTGTACTACCCATGTTTCACAGGCCTAGTGGGATCAGGAAAGGATAGGCAAGAACGGAACAGTACAACTTCTATTTGGGTACAGTTCTCACAAAAATATGTTATAGAGATGCATGAACTACTCAAGGAACAAGGCAAAGTTAAAATGGTTATACACAAAGAGTCACAGGGCTGAGCTCCCATGTCCCAGGTTCAATTTCTAGCCCCATCATAAGCCAGTGCTCTGGCGAGAAAACAAAGAAAACATACTTATGAGTAGTAAATATAAAGGCAATTTAAAAGGTGCATAATAAACAGGCATCAGGCACTACTAGTTCTGAAAAACCCATATTCTGCTCTTAAGCCTTCAGTATAATGGGCATAAAAAGTTAATGTCTAAAAAATAGTTCGAGCTGGCAAAGCAAAGGACTTAAATTCCAGAGGCTCCTAGTTTAACCCCTGGTGCTGCATGTCCCTGAATAGTAATAGGTTTCTCCCTCTAAGGTAAAACTATCTCATATGAAATAAAAATAAATCCGAAAGTAAAAGTGACTAGATGTCTGCAAGCTATGTTTTTATCTCTAGAAAAAAAAAAAACAACACTTCAGGAGTGACTGAAATAATACTTGAAAATTTTACCAAAATTAATCATCAGAAATAGTTTATATTTATTTAAAATAAATCTTTTCATACTTATTTGTTTAATTACTTACTTACTTGCCAGAGCTCTGCTCAGCTCTGGGTTATGGTGATGCTAGGGACTGAACCTGTGACTTCAGAGCCTCAGACAAGAAAATCTGTTGTATAACCATTATGCTATCACACTTGCCCAGAAAGATTTTCACATTAAAATGTACTTTCAAAACATAAATGTGTAACATATAAAGATATTTCCTTTCAAATGTATATTTAGAAGAGTTTTGAGATGTTGGTTTTTCTAAAAACCCTTCTTGACACTTAACAGCTGCAAACATGAAATGAAATAATGCAAAAGATACCATACTTTATAAGCTTATCAATCACAGCAAATTCCTCAAAAGTAACACATGTGACTTAAAATTGAAATAGAAGCTGTATCATCAATTAGGCGTTACCTGACTAGGTGTCAAAGATTAGGTTACTAAACTGATTAATACCTTTGCAAGAAAAATAAAAATGCCAGCCAAATTTTGTTATGCATTTTAGATCTTAACCATATAAAGTAAAGTAGACTCTGCCTTACAGAAGCTATAAAAAATTTAACTGGGTGAATCTAAGCCTAATGAATTCTCTCCACTAATTAGGCAGTGAGGTGAAAATTCACTCCTTGATCCTTTAGGCCTTTGTGAGTGTGTACCAACGATGTACTAAAATCTTAGACGTCATAAAACAGCTAGTAATTTGGACAAATGCCAACCAATTTCCACTGTACTATTTAACTGATCTTAGCACACAGGAATAAAGTAATTTACCAAATATCAAATTGCAATGATAATTCACTAGATACCTTGGGATCAACACAGATGAAATAAAAAGATAGCTCTTTCAAATCTCAGGGCATTAAGTGGGGCTCATTTGTATAAGGGACTGTGTACTACATGATCACCTAAATAAAATGAAACAAACCTAAAGATCAGATCAGCGCTGTTTTGGTAATAACATTCATTAACTATACAGGCCTGCCTGACCCCCAACCAAGATAGTTTAGCACCTAGGTAGAATGGACAGAGACAAGTAGAACACTTCTTTTCTCGAACTACCTTCTAATAGGAAGACTGCTTGCTTGCGAAAAATCTTCACCAGTGTGTCATCCAATTCAATTTCCTGAAGCTTGGAGATCAGCTGCTCTTCATTCCGGCAAACCTTCTCTTGTGTGTACAGCCCATCAGGCATGATACGCTGCTGCCCTAGTCCTACCAGGGCTACTTCAACAGCTAGCGTTAAATACGATTCCCCTTCTTCTAAGAATTTGTGTGCAGAGAGGTGCTGGTATTCCAGAGACTTGAACTGTCCCATATTCTCTGTAAATTATTGTACACACACACATACCAAAAATAAATAAATAAATAGGTAATAAATGATAAATCAAGAGTTCACAAATTAACTTTATATGTACTTTTATACATATAGACATTTAACATGTCTAGAACTATTAAATAAACTATCAACTTAGTTACAAGAAAGCTGCAAAACATATTTTAGGTTAAATTTAGTATATAAAAATGAGTATGAAACACCAAATCATTATGTTCTAGGAAATACAGTATTATAAATACTTCTCTCTTACTGAAAATTGATCATCAAGGAAAACCAAGACTTAATGACACTGATATTATTTGAAGGGTAAAAAGACTTTACTTCAATTAAACAAAAGTAAAGATATATGACTACAATCCCTATTGATTTTATAGTCCAACTTTAACAAAACATTTAGTATAATGCTAAAATATATAATAAATCAACACAGTACATGCAACCTAACTTCAAGGTCCTTTTTGTTATCCAAATAGTCATCAGTAAACAATGATTCACTGAGAATTCTCCAGTTAAGGTACTTCTTTAGAAATTTTGACAAATTTCAACCACTATGGAAAGTAAATTCAGAGTCACAAGTTTTCACAACCTGACAGCATCTAAGCCATTCATTTCATGAAGGAAACCACTATAGGAGGAATCATGGGGGGACAAAATATTAACCCTCTCAACTCATCAAGCCACGGGAGCAGCAAAGGGCCAATCGGTCCTCTTTCACAAAGTTCTGCCTGCCCTGGGCAGTCTTTATAGAAATGTTTCTTTTAAAAAAGTTCTCTCTTATTAGTGACTGAATAGTAGCTTACAAGGTTATTACCATATTTCTCACAAAGTCTGAGAAGTGGTTTGGCTACCCCCCCCCCCCCAAATCCATGGTGCTTTGTCTATTTCCACATATGAGCAAGAACACCCATTAGATTGTCTTTCACTTAATCTCAAGAGGCAAAAGAAAGAGCATCTGAAAACATTGCTTTCAAGGAAAATGTAATGCAGTAACAGTTTTAATGCCATTTATAACATGAAAGTCAAAATATTTGTAATGGTCAATTTTAATGCAAATACCAGTTAAAGTAACTAAATTAGATTTATGATTCTAAATGCTATGATGAACAACTTTATCTTATATCCTTACACTGGAAAGACATATATGTAGATACATTCTTACAGAATCACTTGAGTACTAGGGAATGAATCCTCAACAATGCTATCAACTGTGAACTCGCAAGACTTTCCAGTTTGTATACCCTGCCTATAAAAACATGAAAATGCCCATTTCCTTGCTTTATGGCTAACCATAGGCACTGCAGTTATGGATTTATAAAACGGTGAAGAAAAACAATGACAGGTATCATTCAGGGTGCATTTGTAAAATAAGGCACAAGCGAGAAATGCCAGTGGCTTACCTGTAAAATCAGAGAACCCAGCGAAGCTTTCATCATCAATTCGGCAGGCTTCCATAAGGCTGCTGAAAAGAGTGCCCACGGGGTCCAAGGGATGTCCAACCCAGCCCTCCAGATTAGTTATTGATGTGATGCTTTTATGGGGTAGCTCTGTGTAAGAAAAGGAACTACTTAACACCATGATGTGGCATGAGGAGAAATAAATTTTAATTTTTTTACCCAAGAAGATAAGTAAGGACAAATAGTTTCTTTCAGTTTCCTAGGAGTAGCATTAGAAAGAACTAAGGAGTCCCACCAGAATTATCACTACATAGCTTAGGATTATATTAAGAAGATATGCTCAGGGCCAGTGCTCAATGGATCACTTACACTGAAGACCAAAAGTAGCCTGAGTCACTTGAACTCCTAAGCTAATACCTTTAAACCTCTGCCTTATCACCTTTTCTGTAAGTCTTCCTTACTGTGGATTTGTAAGTCACTTGAGAGAGAACCTTTGCCACAAAGGGGACCAACAGCAGAAGACAACATATAATTTGGATGGAACAAATCCCTTTTTATTTTCTTCACAGAACGTTAGCACTTTCAAATTTCTGTGTTAAACTGCAGAATGCTGAGAAAAGATTGCAAATACGCTGGTATATTCTATTGCAAATAATTCAGTATTTTACATCTGTGTGTCAAGCAGTAGTGGTTGTTCTTTCCTAACGTAAAATTAAATCTATGTAAGATATACAAGAAGTAAATTGGCTTGCAAATGAGTAAAAAGCCCTACCATAAATCCAATATTCCTTTAGAAGTCTTGTTTGAACTATAAATTTAAAAACTAAGTATGGCCTGGCATAGAATATGAGAATTTATAGAGTTGGGTCCTAGATTTCTTGGAAAGGCCCTTCCTTCCCTTTGGTTCCTGTTGATGGTTTTCATATACATAGCCAGTATTAAAAAAAAAAAAAGACACAGATGCAACATTTTGGGGAATAACCAAATAAATATAGATGTCTCAAGAGAGAAATATACATACATATAGATGTACAGTAAAGGTAAGTATAGAGTTTATACAATCTATTGTTAAGTGGTCAAAACTGAGGATAATTTTTTTTATTTTTATTTATTTTCCCTTTTGTTGCCTTTTTTAATTATTGTTGTAGTTATTATTCTTGTAATTGATGTCGTCGTCGTTAGGCAGGACAGCTAGAAATGGAGAGAGATGGGGAAGACAGAGGGGGAGAGACAGAGAGACACCTGCAGACCTGCTTCACCACTTGTGAAGTGACTCCTCTGCAGGTGGGAAGCTGGGGGGGGGGGGGGGTTGAACCTGGATCCTTACCCCGGTCCTTGAGCTTTATCACGTGCGCTTAATCCACTGCGCTACCGCCCCGAGGATAATTTTTTAAAATGTATTTATTTATTCATTTATTTGATAGGACACAGAAAAATTGATTGGGGGGGGGGAAGGAAAATTGAACAAGAGACATGGAGACAGTTACAATTCTAAATTCTGTCCCACTGCTCATGAAGATTTCCCTCCCCCTGTAAACACACAGGTGAGGACCAGGGACTTGCCCCTTCCTGGGTTATGCTTGTGCTCAACTAGGTGCACCACTGTCTGGCATAAAGACAAAATCTTACAAGTATTTTTTCTCTTTATAAATAATCCACACGAGAGAAATTAGAAAGAATAAAAAGTCAAACAATGACCTCAAAGACAGCCTGAGCACCTTAGCTCAACAGGTATTATAATTTATCTACTGTAACATTTTTCACACTTTGTAGTCTTAGATACTACAGCATTTTTATTAAATATAATTTATAGCACCATTTCTCAGTAAGTTCTGTGAAGTGATTTAAATAGCTTATCATAAATTTGCTTTTTAGAGAAAAAAAAGTGCTTCACATTTTCTTGGTCTGAGTACTTATTATCTTTTAAACTCTTCAGAAGTTACAAACTTTTGTTCATAAGTGGTGTATTCTTGGTGGGGGAATGGGAATTTTATAAAAATGTTCCAAATGCCTGGTGGTAATAAGAGTATGAGGAACTAGATACAATATTGATCACATGGAATACTGTACCTCAATTCCATCAATTTGGTTCAAACTGTAACTTTGGAATTCACAGAATTTCCAATACTACTGAAGATATTAAACCTTATAACTGATGGACTCTAACCTCCAGCCTATTTTAAAAACTCTTGATACTTTTTCATTTTGCAACTTAGGGGGATATAGTTATCAGTAAGAACTGAAAATAATAACCTAACAACAGAAAACTAACCACTAACCTAACAGATTTTTAAACATCTTACCAAAAAAAATTAAATAAATAAAGGGTCTGAAAATCATCACAGATTAGCTATAAGGTATCTCAAACCATGAGAAAGTCATCTCCATCATTTTAAAAGCTATTCACAAAAGAACACAAAACCTAGTGATGCCATCCAACAACAGTCCCATTCCAATGGTAACAAAACTTATTCATTCACCTTTTTTTTGAGTTCGGAACATTTCCAGCTGTTTCTGTTGCTGTCGTCTCAGCGTGTTAACAATAGCTATGGCTAGTCTCAGGGCTTCTCTGGGGTACCCATGAGAACGTAATGCATCCACTCTTGCACAAGCTGTTGGAACATGTTCTAAGACAGGAAGGTAAGTGGGAAAAAGTTGCCAATGTCATAGATATCTACAAAAATAAGATTTTGACAGTAATACATTTCCCCCCTTAATACTATTAAAAGGCACGAGAAATCATTTCTGAGCTTGAGTTTGAATGGCTCCTATTGCCAAGCATTCATCCGTCCCCACATTGAATCCCTCAACTCTCTACCTCCCACTCCAATAATACTAAACAAAGAACTAAGTCATGGAAATGCCTTTCCGGTTTGGCCACTTACCATGCCAGAGGGGCCACCCGTGGGAGTCAAAGAGGGAGTTTTCAGTGTCGTCATGGTAACAGTAGTTGGTGTATAGGTCACTGCTGATAATGTGCTGCAAATGACTATCCTGCCAGTGGAGATCACATGCCTCGATGGCTCGAGTGAACACTGTCCGATGAGGCCTGTTCGATGAATCTGTTTTTTCCACAATTCAGAAAGCTGTGTCAGCTATTATTCACATGCGAATATATTAGACATACCATTCTGTGGCCAGATGCTCATGAGCACACCCCCACACATTGTCCTGCACCCCCTAAGCAGAAGGATGAAAGGTGAGTATGTTCATGTCTTAAGTACTAGGAGGCAAGTCAGCCCAAGAGCCACCAATCACTCACTTGCTTTGTCAAACACAAACACTCTACAGCCATCAAAGCTAAGGTTAAAGGCATCCTGCAAAAAGAATGTCAAGTCTAATTTCCATGCCAAATACACTCAAAGGAGGCACTCGGCACAAAGGGGGGGGGGGGAATGTCCCATGAAAACTCACTGCTCCCCACTTCGGAGGTACTGTAGTGGCCTGCCCTGATGGAATCAACAGCTCTCACAAACACTATGCAAGAGATGTGACACCAGCCATGGAACCTTTCAGGAAGATGCAATCAGCCTTTAAAGATATGCATAAGGGTTGTGCTTTTGGTTGTATTTTTTAACTATATTGTGCGGTTTTGCACAATTAAAACTATTATGCTTCTTGGGATATAATGATTAAATATCACTTTATATCCCAAAGGGCATAAATGCATATGTTTAACATTTCACAAAGCCACACAACATAGCTACAAAACAAACCAGTGCACTTACCTTGCCCCTACAGGCTGCCTCCTGACTCCTGAGCAGGTTCCATGACTGGTGTGATGACCCCAGCATAGTGTATGCCAGGACATCACAAAAGAGCAGAAGCACACATTGGAGAGGGTTCAAGGTTCAGGACCTGACGGAGAAAAGAAATGTTTGGGGAATAAAGGGTATATTCTCACCCCGACTCCTGGGATTATTCAGTCACTGTAGATATCACAGTGTGAATTCTACCTGCACTCCCAGCTCTGGGGTCTTTACTTCAGACTTACCGTCACTGTGGCAATAGCTACAGTAAGTAAGTCTCAAAAATTGGGGTAACAATTATTTTATTTATGTGCACTTGACTTAATTATCCTACTTTCACTGTTCTGAAGTTTGATTAAATGAGAAGTAAAACTGGGGGGCACTGGTGGTGCACTTGGTTGAACACACACATTATTTACTGTGTGCAAGGACCCAGATTCAAGCCACCTGGTCCTCATTTATGGGGGGAAAAGCTTTGCGAGAGGCAAAGCAAGACTGCAGGTGTCTCTCTGCCTCCATCTCTAGCTCTCCCTCCCCTCTCATTCTCTCTGCCTCTATCCAAAATAAATAAAATAGATCATTTAAAAAAAGAAGTAAAACAGGGAGATTTCTTATTTGATATGTAAGTTTCATTTTCACTGGAGCTTTGATTAAGCACATAGAGGAAATTACAAAAAAAAAAAAAATCAAAGAACAACTGAATTGAGAAGAGGAGCTGAGAACTGATCTAGTCTACATTGAATTCCGCTGACAGAACTGAAAACTGAGAGAAATAAAGTGAACTGCCAAGGTCATATTATTGTATTGGCAGTCGAGATAAGACCATAAGATATCCTCACTTCAAAATCAGCTACTTCAGCTGCTCTGAAAAGTTCTGACAGGTATCTAACAGAAAGACATTACTTTAACTTAGTCTCAGGTCAACTTCGTTGTCTGTAGCTGAATGGCAGCCATACCCAAAATGTTTGCACAGCAGGTACCTTGAGAAGCAAGCGTAAATATTGATGGATTCATTATGGGCCTTGCCCAACTCTCCTTGTATAAATGGGAAGTGAGGACCGTACATTTAAAGACCTTGTGTATGTACCAGGGTCATTTATTTAAAAGAATAAATATATCCCTACTGAACACGAAAAGGGTTCTCTGATCTTTGACCAAAATTACAAGGATATTGCAAATGACATAAAAAAAAAAACACCGACTTATTTAAACTACTCAGGGCCACTTTATTTACTTATTTATTTATTTTCCATTCATATGGCAGCCAGGGGTGGGTACCACAGCACTGCAGTTTCCTCCATTTCCACATAACAGCCTATGTGGTGCTGGGTGGCAAGCTATCTCTATAGCCCAATATACAGGAGTGTTGAAGGGGTTTTGATATTGCCTTTACTTTGTCACAAACAAAGGTACAGGACATACACAGGCTCTTTAACAGTGATAGCTCTAAGGCCAGTAAAAAACAATCATGACAAATAAAGGAAAATATTTAAGTGAAAATATAAGTGCTAAAACTCTTTAAAACCAAGAAAAAAATGCTAAAAGCCATGTATACAGAAAGTGATTAAAAAGATATACAAATAAAAGTTGGTTGGATTACGTTTAAGATTTGATTTTATTGACAGATGTCTCTATTTTTGCAGTGAAGTGGAATAGGGAGAGTATCTTAAGTTAATAAAGAAGATGTAATATTAATACATGTTGGTTAAAGAAATTTTAGGGAAATGAGAAAGGTAAAAAGGTTTTAAAGGAAAGTTTTGGTTATTTTATGTAAACGTTTAAATTAAAAATTGCCTGCAATCCTACCCTAAGACAGAGCCTAGTTTGCCCATGCAATGCAGCACATGAGACTCTGTTCATGGTCTGTAGGAAGTACACACATTTTGAATACCATGTAAATTCAGCCAAACTCAGCAGGCCACCACACCCTTAGTAAGCCCCATCTGCCAACTTGCAGTAGCACTGCATTTTGAGCACCAGAAGGCCTTTGAGCACCAGAGTACCTCTTCTCATAGTCCCTGTTTGGGTGTTCTGCTGTTAAGCAGGAGTCCTGGTGGCTTCAGCACAACAGCTAAATAATGCCCTCAGAAAATAGGTCCTGAATTCAGACCCTTGAGGCAAACTAGAATTGAAATTAACTGTTTCATGGGGAGGCTGGACAATTCTCAGTGGCTTTTAAAAGCTTATAGTTAAGAGGAGAGAGAACCAAAGGAAAAGTAAAGAGTAAAATACAAGATGGGTAGTAGCCTCAAAATGTAGGTGGGGAATAAAATGGAGAAAATTTCCAAATATGATTCAGTAGAAGAGGATTAGGATATTAAAGATAAATAGATACAGGCATATTCCTTTCCGTTAAAAAACAAACAAACAACAACAACAACAACAAAAAGCTGAATTGCTAAACTTGAAATTTCTGAGCTTCTGGGAAGAAATCTGAGGTATATAGGGCATATTCATTTTCTTTGAAGTCATTAAAATATCTCTATAAAAAGCAGAGTAAAAAAAAATCATCTCGCCCATCTTCTTAAATTTACTTTTCATCGGTTAAGTCTGTCCAGTGGAGGATTCATACAATTTCAGTTTGTAGAGATTGGGAACACTATGTCAACATTCAAACTTAGTACATTGTCAATCTCTTTCTATTAGTACCAAGTGATTATGGGACCAGTCTGTAGAAAATGACAGTCTTTATTCTATTTCCTTCCAATGTCATCTAGCTACCACATTGTATCTGTCATAACTGAAACCATTTGTGTTTTCTCAAAGCAAACATAATAAATACCAATACAGAAATTATGCATAAATAGTGACATGAATTGGTAAATACAAATTTTACATACAAGAGTTAATTATATTAAGGACTTGGTTCTTTAAGAGAAAGTTATGCAGTAGTTAGAAAAGGAAATGAGGCCAAGGAAAAAAGTTAAAGAGGGAAGAATCCAAGTTAAATGGGTGGATCCAAACAAGGAAATGAGTTTTTTTTTTTTCTTTTTCTTAAAGAGAAAAACAAAAGAAGGGAGAGAGAATTCTCAGAGGACATTTGGAAAGAGTGTGGATTTTTCTTAGTGCCCTACAGAAGCATGCTAGGCAATCATCCACAGTAAAGATCTTCTCATATTACAGATGTGAAACTGCACCCTACACACATCAAGCCTCATCATAAAATGTCCTCTTGTTCTAAGAACCTAAAACTAAGAATTTCCAACTGACTACTCAGTGGTCCAAACATGAGCTGGCCAACAGAGATGAAAACAAAACTCTCCTCAAAAATATTTTAAGTTTCTCAATATTCAGTACTCACTGAGCTCTACTCCACACAATTTTAAGTTAAAAAATAGACAAACTAAACTGATAAGCAACTTAATAAAATTATAATTTAATAACATTCATCTGCATTCTAAGAATATGGAAAAAAACATACACAGGTGTCAGAAACTTAACACACACGCATACACCCACTTACAATAAAAATGCAAGTGCTTTAGCTAAAGTTAAGTCCTTCGATGGGTAAAATGATTTCCCACATATGTTGTCAGTTACTATTATAAACGTATGTGCAGAGTTAAATAGATACTAAGTGAGCAGAATACCAGTGAGGACACACCTTGGTTGGCATTTGCACCCTGAGGCAGAGCATTAGTTAAATTGGGCAATTCACTGCCATGATTCCCATCTTCCCATGGGCAAACATCAACACTGTTCCATTTTTTCAGCTGTTTTAACCAACTGGTCTTCTGCTCCAACTTGCAGTGGGGGTTCAAAACTATACACATCCACAGAGCACCTAATTCAAAAGAGAAAGAAGACATTTTTAAAAATTATAAAGACATCTAATTTTATCACCTAGTGATAAATTTTAAACCATTTCAAAAAGGACTCAAGTGTGGCATTTTCAGAACTTAAATTATCTCCTAAATTCCAGTCACAAATCTCACAGAGATGAACAGCATGTAGGCCTAAATTTAAACCAAAGATCCAAATGGTATTATAAATAAAGATGAAAGGTATTTCAAACGTAATTGTAATCACTTTTGTATATGTGACATTTCAGGCAAAAATGTCAATAAAAATATTATCTAATTTGCCTAATGCCATATAATTCTAAGAGGTCTAATTTGCCTCTTGAATTTACAAACAGATTTTATTTGTCATTGCTGGGTCTTCACTGCTCTGGGCTGGCTTTTGCAGATAGAAACAGACAGACGGGGAAAGATACCACAGCATCACGCTTTCTGAGGTGGGGGCCTATTGGGAAGGTTCATTACCCCACGTGATCTATTTTACCGGCCTTACAAACAGATTTTATGTATGTAAGTTCCAACAAATCAATCTAAGTGATGATTCTATGAAAAAATTTCAATGTATTTTAGGTCATAGAGATAGCCTAGTGATAATAAAAAAAAATGAACAAAGAAATTTTCACATGCAAGGTTCCAAGGTCTCAGCTCAATCAATAGTATGACCACAAGGCAGAGGACAAAATAACAAAAATAAAATAAAAAATTTAGATTTTCTTTAGATTATCATTTTACAATAAAATCATACTGACATACAGTAATGCAAATAAACAATTGGGTAGTTTCCTTGTAATTTAAATTTTATTATGTTAAGTTAGTATGTATATCTACATAACAACAGAGTGTTTATCCTTAAATGACTAAACAAGAGGATAGTTTTTATTAAATCAGGGGTAAATATAATAGAAAGAAAAGTAAGTTTAAATAAAGAAATTATTCCAACTGAAGAAGAGATACAATTTTTTAAAAAAATGAACCAAGTCTTAAAAGATGGGTTGGAAAATGGCAGAAAGTCTTAATATCTGTATTATTACATTCCTTATAGAAGGTGAGACATAGATTTTTAAAAAGCTGAAAGAAACAAAGACTGAAAACTTCCTTCATTGTAGAGAAAGATAAGAATTTACAAATCCAGGAGTAACAGGTCAAGCCCACATGTTACAGTGCACAAGGACCCAGGTTCGAGCCCCTGGTCACAACCTGCAGGGGGAAAGCTTCATGAGTGGTGAAGCATGGTTGCAGGTGTCCCTCTGTCTCTCTCCCTGTCTATTTATTACCCCTTCCCTCTCAATTTCTGGCGGTCTCTATCTAATATATATATATTAGATAGTAATAACAAAATTTACAAATTCAGCTGGCTTCAGAGTAAACTCTGAGGAAAATGCATCAAAACATACTATAGTTAAATCACTGAATACCAAAAGAAAAAATTCTCAGAAGTAGTCAAAGAGAAATGTAGTTAAGAACAAAAAATAGTGGACCATAATCTTTAAAGTGTTCAAACAAAAAAACCCCTAATCCTCAGTGTCAACTCAGAATTTTATATCTAGTAAAACTGTAGTATAGACATGATGGCAAAATAAAGATCCTCAGATCAGGGAAGACTAACATTATCTGTTCCCAAGCAGCTTCTTATAAGTAGAAAAAATAAAAGGAGTTCTTTGGTTACAGAAAAACACCACCAAAGGAAAACATGAAACTACAGAAGTAAAGATTATAGATGCCTCAAAAACAAAATAATATTTTTGTCCTTTTAAGCTATTTAAAATAATTATGAGCACTAACAGTAAACTTATGACCACTGCCTATGTGTTTGAAATATATGCAGACTTGTTACATATAACATAAAGGCTGTTAAGACTCTACATTCTACTTAAAGTAGCAAACGTTAACTCAAAGTAGTCTGCTTAAGGTATGTTTGTTGTAATACTGAAACCACTATAAAAATACAAGTAGATACAAACAAAAAGAACAACAGACTAGCAAATAAAGTGTTCCAAAGGAGAGAGACAAGAAAAAGGAAAAAAGAATAAAAATAGGGATCAGAAAATGAATAATTAACTCCCACACCTATGGACAGCTAATTTCTGATAAGGGTACCCCAAACAATTAAATGGAGAGAAGAGGCTCACTTCAATAAACAGTGCTGGGAAAATTAGATTGAAATGTGCAGAAGAATGAAACTGAACCACTGTGTCTCACCAGAAACATGAGTAAATTCCAAGGGGATCAAGGACCTGGAGATTAGACCAGAAACTATCAAATACCTAGAGGAAAATATTGGTAGAATTCTTTCCCATCTAAATCTCAAAGGCACTTTGATGATATAAACCCAAATGCAAGGAACACTAAAATAAAAATACAGCAACATCAAATTGAAAATCCTCTGCACAGCAAAAGAAACCATCCTCCAAACAAAGACACTTCTGACATAATGGGAGATCTTTACATGTCATATACCAGACAAGAGGTTAATAACCAAAAGATTAAAAGAGCCCACAGACTTAGCATCAAGAAAGCAAATGGCCCAACATAAGAGTGGGGAGAGGATATGAACAGAAATACTCACTACAGAAGAGGCCAACAGACATATGAAGAATTGTTCCAAGTCACTGGTTGTCAGAGAAATGTAAATCAAGACAACTATGAGATAACAACTCAACTCTGTGAGAGGGAATCAATCCCTCTCTCCATTGTTACTGGTCATCTATATCAGGAACAACAAAACAGACTCCTTTGTGGACCCCCATAGGACCTTGCCCTCAACATGGATCAACAATGGTAGAGAATGTTCCATCCTCTCAAGGGAGGCGGACAACATACTCTATGCTACACCTGAGGAAGATGGGTCCTAATACTGGGGTAGCTTGGAACATTCCTACTCATGACCACAGAATATGAGGTCAGCTCTACAGGGATGCAGAGGTCACATAGACTCCTAGCTGAATATGGGCCCCAGTTCAAAAGCTGAGAACAAATAACAGAAAAGGAAATGCAAATCAGAATTTGACTGTTTGGAGTACTGCAACAAAGTAAAAAACTCGGGGGGGGGGGTAGACTTTCAGCTTCACTCTAGAGGGTTGGGGTAGGGACACTGAACTTTGGTGGCAGAGTGTTAATATAGTCTATTTACCTATAGTCTTATAAATCACTAATCAATATGAGAAGGAACAAACGGATTGAATGTCTCGAGCTTTTTAATGCACAGACTACAGTTCTGAGTATATATTCCTTCACTCTAAGCAGATAAAAGTTTCAAATGAGTAAAATGACTGAATTTTAACATTGTGCTTAAATTGTTAATGCACTTCTAGTAATTTTTTAAAAAATATATTAAATCACCCATAATCTTAGACCAAGGAGACCAGAAGTAACCAGTCTTGGCAGTACATAATATATAGTTATTTGTAAATAACTTTAATGACACAGATCATGGTAAGGTCTTATATAGTACACTAAATCCTAACCATGGGATTTTCAAAATAAATCAAGTTCTCAAATAACTTAGCTATAATAATAATTCCCTATTGACTTCTTAAACTAAGACAGCAGGAACCTTCTCCATTCTCTATAAAAACCCCTATTTCTCCCAGTCCATTCTCTATAAAAACCCCTGTTTCTCCCAGTCCTGGAACCTCTGGGGCTTTGCTCATTTTCCTTCATGTTTCTCTCAATCCGTGCCATTTGATACTGCATCTGCTCATCTCAAACAAATCAATGCAACCAATACCACTTCTACATGTCCCACTGCAGACTGTGTCCAGAGATACCAGGCCTGGGATGTCAACCCGACAGTTCCAATACTTGGGGGAGAACTTTCATAGATCATAAGACTCCTTAGTTCCACTTCAGGTGGTGCAGTTCCTAACAAAGTTACAGAATCTAGATATAGATCGGGGCTCATGAGGTAGGGCACATGTGTACAACTAAATCTATAAGTTTGGAGAAATATATACCTTAAAGTGAAAGTGTACAATAGCGTACAGTGACTCAGTAAGTGCAGCAAGCAAGGAGAAAGACCTAAAAAAAAGACACCATAAGTACTTAATCAGTATTTCCTACTTAGACCTAAATACCTTCCTCACCTACTCCCTATTTCACTTCTCTCAATCACTCTAAGTCTAACCCTGTCAGATAAAGTAAGGACTACAGAAGCTGGATAAGGGCGAGAGACCGGCACACTTTAATGATGGCCCTTTTGGTCACTACCAGGCCACCTCATCATCCGGGGCCCTAGTCAGGGAATCCTGGAATTCCCATATAGATATGATGAGCCTAGACCTCTAACAGATCCCTCTCTCCACCATCACTGCTCATCTCCATCAGGAACAACATCATAAACCATCTTGTGGGCCTCAATTTAGAACAACAATGGTAGGGGGACTGCCCCACTCTCCTGAGGGAGGCTGGGTCACCATACTCTTGTCACTTGAGTGGTCCTGAAAAGAGTGCAGCCTATAGTGTTCCTAGCTATGACCATGGGATGCAAGCTCAGACAAACAGAGATGCAGAGGTTTACACTGACTCCTATAATAAATATGAACAGACATGGGCCCAAGGTCAGATCGATGGGGTTTACTGTTAGTGGTATTTTATATACTTTTCCCAGCTGCCCTGATCCAGCCATCTGCTGGGGGGGGAAAGGGTGAGGCTGCAAGTGTTTCGCTTTCACTCTCTACTTCCCCCTCCTATTTCAATTTCTCTGTCTCCTATCAAATTAAAGAAAGAGACAAATAAAAAGGAAAAAATGGCCACCAAAAATGGTGGATCTGTCATGGAGGACAGCAAGAGCCCCAGCGATAACCATGGGAGCAATTTAAGCCCCTCTCTAGAGCTTTTTAATCTTCTCTACATCTCCGCCCCACCCTTTTTATCATTCACACTACCTTGAGTTTCCCAAATTTAGTATTTATTTTTTTTGTTATTCTTTTTTTTTGAGAGATCTACGAGTACCCCTTCTTTTTGACTAACAAACACCTCCAGTCTGCCTATCTCTTCTTTAAAAAAAAAATGGAGGGGAGGGGCTAGGTGGTGGTGCACCTGGCTGAACGCACACATTACAATGTACAAGGTCCCAGGTCCAAGTCACCAGTCCTAACCTGCAGAGGCGAAACCTTTGCGATTGGTAAAGTAGTATTGCACGTGTGTGTTTTTCTCCCTCTCTTATCACCCCCCTTTCCCAATCAATTTCTGGTTGTCCAATAAATAAAGTCAATAAAAATCTTAAGTTTATTTATAATGCATTGGATAGAGACAGAGAAATGGAGAGGGAAAGGAGAGATATAGAAAGCAAACACTTGCAGCACTGCTTTATCACTTCTGAAGCATTCTACCTTCAGGTGGAGACTAAAGATTGAACCTGGGTCCTTCTGTATTGTAGCATGTGCACTTAAGCAGATGTACCACCACTCAGCCCCTCCTATTTTTACCAAACATTTTTATTTGCCATGTTTCTTACATGAGTTAAAATACATTTTATAACACTGTACATTACATTTCATCCACTTCAAGTAGCTTTTTTCTAGATTGTTTTCTTCACATCTTGGAGATTGCTGCTATTTTTTCTTATCATGCATAGATAGTATCTTGCCTTCTGAATGTTCTGTATTTAACTTTTGTATTATCTACATTTCAATCATATGTATTTTCTGGAATACACTGTTTAAGAATGACCTGAGAAGGCTGGGGAGTAGAGACATAGGGGACACCTTACTCAGTAGAGCATTTGCTTGGCCATATGTGAAGGCCTATGTTTAAGTCATGGCACTACAAGGGAAAACCATGGGATGCAACAGGGAAGCTCACACATGGTCTATCTACTGTCCCTTCCCTTTCTTCCCCTTATCCTCCCTAAATTCAAATAAATAAAAGTAAAGAAATTATATGTATGAGAAAGTTTAGTTCAATGGTATTCTGTAGCCAAGAGGCCTTGTGTTCATCTCCTGACTTTTGTAGTTTTCCTTCTTTACACCTTTTACTTATGGGGGTGCCCGAGACTGAACCTGAAACCCTGAAGTCTTTTTTTTTTTCCCCTCCAGGGTTATTGCTGGGCTCCGTGCCTGCACCATGAATCCACCGCTCCTGGAGGCAATTTTTCCCCCTTTTTGTTGCCCTAGTTGTTGCAGCCTCGTTGCGGTTATTATTGCCATTGTTGATGTTGCTTTGTTGTTGGATAGGACAGAGAGAAACGGAGAGAGGAGGGGAAGACAGAGAGAGAGGGGAGAGAAAGATAGACACCTGCAGACCTGCTTCACCGCCCGTGAAGCGACTCCCCTGCAGGTGGGGAGACGGGGGCTCGAACCGGGATCCTTACGCCGGTCCCTGAGCTTTGCGCCACGTGCGCTTAACCCACTGCGCCACCGCCCGACCCCCGAAACCCTGAAGTCTTAGGCATGAAAGCTATTCCCCAAACTCTAGCTTTGAATTTAAACAAAAATGTAGGGGAGGGAGAAAAAGGTAAAGTCAAGGAGTTTTACCCTTTAGTTTGTTGTGTTCAAGGTCTTTAACGGCTATAGTTTATCTGCTACCAAATGACCTACACTTTTCTAAAAGACAACTACCAGATGGTTTTGCTCATATGTGCAATATAAAGAAATGGAACACATGAAACTTTTTGTTTTTTTAATTGCCAAACTGCCACTATCTTTGTGTGCATTGGGGGGGTGGGGAGTTGTACATAGAAGCACAGTGGTGGCTATAGTGTGAAACTATACCACTGTAATGATTTCATAAACTATTATCAAACCACTAATGAAAATAAATTTTAAAAATTAAATTAAAAACTATGTAAGTTCACTCACAAAGAAATGATAACCTGAACAACTATGAATTTGTTAAAAATAATGAATTTTAGTTAAGTCTCTAACAATACAGACCTAGACATTTCTCCAGAAAAGTCTACCACATATTTAAGACATTAACACCAATTCTATAGAACACCTTCCTGAAAACAGAAAAATGAAGATACTATCTAACTTATTTCCAACATTGCTATAATAAAAAAAACCACAAGTAAATATAATAATGTCAATATCCTTGCTGAACAAAGTAGCAAAATAATGTCTCATCAAAATATTAAGCTAATCAGATTAAGGAATATATAAAAAGGAAAACACCATCAACTAAGGAGGGCTTATTCTACAAAGACAGGGTTGACTCAACATTTGAAATGAACCAGTGATGAATGACAGTGATAGAACACATGTTTTCCATTCAAGATACCCCGAATAAGATACACAGCAGCATAACTCATGTTAACAGGCTAAGAAAGAAAAGCCATGTGTCCATTTCAATAAAGAAAAAGCAGGTGGGGCTGGGTGGGGGTGTACCTGGATGAATGCACATGTTATAATGTGCAAGGCCCCAGATTCAAGTCTCTGGTCCCTACCCTCAGGGGGAAAGCTTTGTGAGTGGTGAGGCAGGGCTGCAGGTGTCTCTTTGTCTCTCCCTCTCCTTGTATTTCCCCACCCTCTGGATTTTTGGCTATCTCTAGCCAATAAAGTTAAAAAAGAAAAAAGAAAGAAAAATCAGGTGACAAAATTCAACACATCCATTCATAATAAACCTCAGCAATATAGAACAGAGTAACTATTACTCTGATAAAAGACACTTGAAAAAACACTGAAGGTAACATGTCAATGGCGAAAGACTAAATGTATTCTTCCTAAGACTGAAACGTCAAAGATATCTACTCTTGGCATTTCTGTTCAACATCATGGTGAAATTCTAGCCAGAATTGGAGGTTAAAGGCGTAAACTATAAAGGGGAAATAAAACTGCCTCCATTAGCAGGAAGTAACCTATGAAAGTTCTCAGAGTAAGTTTAACAAGATCAACTATTTACAAGCTCAAACGTAAAAAAATAAACTGTACATCTATATACTAAAATCAAAGAGGAAAAAAATACTAAAAAATAAGAGTGCCATTTACAGTAGTGAAAAAAACCATGAATCAGCCAAGAACCATGGATCTGACAGCAAAACAGTTCACATCAAGGAATCAAAGATAACTTTAGAAAGTTAGCATGCTCAGATTAGAGAATTCAATATTCTGTAGAAATGTCAGTATTCTCTAAGGTGATTATTTATTTACTACAACCCTACTAAAAACCCTACTAGGTATTTAGGTATATATTGACAAGAACTGATATAGCACAGGCAACAATTTTAAGGAAAGACAAAACTAGGGGAACTTGTTGTACTTGATTTTAAGAGTCTATAAAATTACAGTACTCAAGACTATATAACTGACTATACACAGACACTTATCAATGATATAGACTGAAGAGCTCAAAAGTAGACCTAAAGATATCTGGCAATTAAAGATTCAAGGTCAATCCAATGAAGAAAAGATAAGTCTTCTCAACATTTGGTACTGGGATAATTAGTCTACCATAAACAAAATTAAGTCCTCACAACACACCTTACTGAAATTACCTCAATTTATTAAAAAAAAAAACCTGAAAAATGGATCATAGGCTTCAATATAAAATCATATACTATAAATTTCTAAAAAAAAAAAAAAAAAAAAAGACAAAAGAAAAAGAAAGAACAAATCTGGTGGGGGGGCAGGTGGTAGTACACATATTACTGTGTGCAATGACCTGGGTTCATGTCCACCTGCAGGGGAAAAGCTTCATGAGAGGTTAAGTAGGGATGCAGGAGTCTCTCTGTCTCTTTCCCTATCTCCCACTCTCTCTTCTCAATTTCTGTGTCTATCCTATAACAAAGAATTAAAAAAAAAAAATCCTTGTGACTGGTGTAGGAAAAGATAAATACAAATAGGATATGAAAATCATAATAAATAGAAGAAATAATTAAGTACATTCAAAATTCAAAAAACATTTGATCCCCCAAAAGTTAAGAAATGTAACAAATCATGAACTATGAATGAAATCTCATTTAGTCATTAGGAAATGCATACTAAAACCACAATAAGACAGCACTACACACTGAGTAGAATGGTTAATTAAAGAGAAATGTACAATGTGACACTACTAACTGCTCATAAGCTTCAGAGCAACAGGAACGCTCATAGTGCTGCTGAGCACAAAATGACGCAGCCACCCTACAAACTAGCTTAATGGCTTCTCATGTGTTTATTCCTCTGACTCCTGCCCTAGGGATTTGCTCAGAGGAATGAAAACATACAATCACATAAACACTTGTACAAAAATATTTATAGAGCATCTTTACTCATAAATGCAAATACTAGACACAACCTAGTAGTCCCTCAATGGTCAAGCTGTGGTAAACACACACACACACACACACACCCCACACACCAGGACACAAATCAAAACAGCATCTATAAAAGCTGTTCTTGACAGTCTTTACTCAATTTCACAGGAAATGAGATGCCACCTGATAAATTTTGGATTGGTGAGAAGTATAATGCGGGGGCTGGGCAGTGGCACACCTGGTTAAGTGAACTTAGCACCATGCACTAGAGCCCTAGGTCTACACCTGCAGAGGAGGAAGCTTTGTGAGTGGTGAAGCAGGTCTGTAGGTGTCTCTCTGTCTCTCTCCTCTATCTCCCTCACCCTTCTCAGTTTCTCTCTTTCCTATTGAAATCAATAAATACAGTTTAAAAAATTGAATGCAGAAAAAATTACATGTAGATAATTAAATAAATGGAAATAAGAGTTATACAATTGGACCAAAAAAATGGCATTATGGCCATGGTGCAGAGGTAATAAATGTCTTGCATGCATAAGGCCCTGGGTTTACCCAAGCATTCCATAAAAACGATGGAGGTGTGCCTATCTAATTAAAAAATAAATGGTATTATCTTTATAAGACTCCATGGAATATAAAAATTTTTCTAACTGACCAGGCAGATAGCTCCACCTGAGAGGACCAATCTGTATGCTCACAGCCCGAGGCCACAGGTTCATTCCTTGGCACCACTTTATGTCAAAGTCAAGCAGTGGTCTGGTCCTCTCTCTCTCTCTCTCTCTCTCATAATAAATACATATTTAAAAGAATTTTCTAAATCATTATATTAAGTGTAATTTGAAAAATTCATAATATTCAACAAGTAATGTTTAGGAGAATCTTTTTATGTTTTTTTCCAAGATGGTTTTGCTTTATAATTCTGCTAATCTTAAAAGGAATACTTCCTCAGGCAAAAATAAAATCAGTTTGCACTGGACGAGGTTAAGGTACTAATAATTTCATTATCACGCTGTTAGTATACTAACGAGATTCTGTGTTGAAGAGCAACTAAGAAAATTAGTATTGATGAAGGATGCGAGGTGGTGCCCCCTGTAGAGTGTCCATGTTGCATGAGCAAGGACTAAGATTCAGGCTGCAGGTTCACACCCACAGGCCGGAAACTTAGAGAGAGGCAACAATGCTGCAGGTCACTCCTCTCTCTCTCTCTCTCTCTCTCTCTCTGTCTCTCTCTGCCTCTATAAAAAAAAAGGTGTGGGGATGGCCTCAAAGGACTGGTGGGTTTTCATTTTATAGGCAACAAAAGCAGGGGTCAGGCAGTGACATACCAGGTTAAGTCACACATCACCATGTGGAAGGATTTCGCCTCTGCTCCCCACCTGGAGGGGAGGCCTCACTATTAGTGAAGCAGGTCTGCAGGTGTCTTTCACCTTCCTTATTTCCCCCTTCTCTCCCCCCTACCCAATAATAGGGAGCAGGGAGAATGGGGGGGGGGGGAGAGGAAGAAAGAAAAAGAAAAAGTGGCTGGGGGGGGGGGGATGGCTTCCAGAAGTAGTAGATTCATAGTACCAGTGCTGAACTAGTGATAACCCTGGTGGTGAATGAAAGGAAGGAAGGAAAACTAGTACTGATAAACAATGAGATGTAAATTGCTTTCCAAAATGAGTGCTTCATCATATTCATGTCTTATTTTATGACACAGAATTCTAGATTTTATGTATACTTGAGAGTTAACTGAAAGCTATGATAGACTTACCTTTTTTTAAATTTCAATTCCAGATCCTAAGAAATGTAGCTCAAATCCACTGTTTTCATGTTTAATTTACTCTTCTTTTCTTTAAAATTTTTTAATCTTTATTTATTGATGGAGACAGCCAGAAATTGAAAGGGTAGAAGACACAGAGGGAGAGAGAAAGAGACACCTGCACCCCTGCTTCACTACTTTCAAAGCTTTCCCTCTGCAGATGGAGACTGGGAGCTTGAACCGGGTCCTTGAGCACTGTAACATGTGCACTCAACCAGGTGCACCACCACCCGGGCCCGATTTATGCTTCTTTTAAAAAAATATTTATTTATTCCCTTTTATTGCACTTTTTTTAATTATTGTAGTATTTATTGATGTCGTCATTGTTGGATAGGACAGAGAGAAATGGAGAGAGGAGGGGAAGATGGGGGGGGGTGAAAGAAAGACACCTCAGACCTGCTTCACCGCCTGTGAAGCGACTCCCCTGCAGGTGGGGAGCTAACTGGGATCCTTACTCAGGTCCTTGCGCTTTGTGTCACGTGCACTTAACCTGCTGTGCTACCACCTGACTCCCTAATTTATTCTTCTATAAAAAGATACAGGAAGGGAGTCTGCAGCAGGTAAAGTGCACGTGGCGCAAAAACGCAAGGACCTGCATAAGGGTCCCAGTTTGAGCCCCCAGTTCCTCACCTGCAGAGGAGTCGCTTCACAAGCGGTGAAGCAGGTCTGCAGGAGTCTCTCTCTCCCACTCTTTGTCTTCCCCTCCTCTCTCCATTTCTTTCGGTCCTATCCAACAACAACAACAAAACAACAAGGGTAACAAAAGGAAATAAATATTTTTTAAAAAAACTAAAAAAAAAGATACAGGGATAATGCAAAGCTTTCAAAATTGAGTTTAAATATGAGAAGGTAACATAATTCTGACAAAAAAAAATTCTTCCCCACCTGCAGGGGAGTCACTTCACAGGCGGTGAAGCAGGTCTGCAGGTGTCTGTCTTTCTCTCCCCCTCTGTCTTCCCCATCTCTCTCCATTTCTCTCTGTCTTATCCAACAACAATGGCATCAATAACAACAACAATAAAAATAATTAAATATAAAATAAAAAATATTTTTAAAAAGAATATAGTTCTATTTACCTCTTTAGAAGTTCTTTTGAGGAAATAAGTGGAAGAACATGAAAGGTAGTCTTAATTAAGAACTGATTGTCACTCTTAGTCACCATTACTTGGTTACATACTTGTTAGAGACATATGTATAGGGAGACTGGTTGAGCGCACATATTACAATGTGCAAGGATCCGGGTTCAAGCCCCTGGTCCCCACCTGCAGGGGGAAAGCTTTGTGAGAAATGAAGCAGTGCTACAGGTATCTCAGATCTCTCTCTATCATCCCCGTTCCTCTTAATTTCTCTCTATCCAATAAATTAAAAATATCCAATTTGTCTCTATCCAATAAATGAATCTAATAATAATAAAGAGACATATGCATATGGCTTTATATCAACGAGTTACAATGAACCTCTAGGACCAGAATTAATACTGCTACTTTGAAGGTGAGCAAATTGAAACTCAGAGAAGTTAGGATGCTTAGAAGCAAGATCCTAACTTTTCTTGTTAACTTTTAATAACTATTTCTATGACTTGAAGAAAAAAGAAATTCATAAAACTCTTCTTAGTTTCTTATGCTTATGTCACTGTTAATTAGAAAATTTCCATTTTGCAAAATGAGAAAAAAATTAAAATAATTAATTCGCCTGCAATGCTCTTTTATAGCTTCCTTTCTTAAAAGAGTTTTGATCCTGCAAAGATGTTCTCAATGTTACAATCAAGTCTGAAGCTATAATAGATATAGTCTTTTATCTTAACAGTCACCACTAAAAAAGCTATAATTAGCCTTAATGACCAAGTTAACCAAACTGAGTAGATAATTCTCCACATTTGATTAATTCAGAACTTCTCTCTGTACATTAATCTGCTGTTCCTTCAACACATGCCTTTAGCGCAGCGGGTTAAGCACAGGTGACACAAAGTGCAAGGACTGACATAAGGATCCTGGTTTGAGGCCCCGGTTCCCCACCTGCAGGGAAGTCGCTTCACAGGCGGTGAAGCAGGTCTGCAGGTGTTTATCTTTCTCTCCACCTTTCTGTCTTTCCCTTCTCTCTCCATTTCTCTCTGTCCTACCCAAAAACGACAACAGTAATAACTACAACAATAAAAAAATAAGGGCAACAAAAGGGAATATTTAAAAATATATATATATACATAATTATTAAAAAATAATAAAGCTCTCTGATGACTAAACACTTCACTCTGCTATTGTTCAGGAAATATTGACTCTTTTGAAGGACTCAACCAGAAAGAAGCTAAGAGAACCCAATGAGAACTCAACATTTCTAGCACGGAGTGTCTGGAAAGGCATTACTGGTCCTTTCACAAACAACAATTCATTATTTCTATGAATTGCAATGAAAACAAATTCAATACTTTTAAATTGCTTTCTAAGCTTCAATGCCTTGAAGTATATAAAGGCAATTATCAAATCACCAGTGTGTACATCATTCATGTTTTGAATTAGCCATGGCACATTTCAACTCTAGCTTTGCTCCATCATCCACTGTTGCACCAAATCTGCACTATGGGTTTTCAGCAAAATGATTAACTATAGCAGATAAACCAAAGGTAAGAAGATAAAAAAGCATTCTTTGCACTAGGCAAATGACTCCAATCCACTTAGTGTTCTTCAGTCTGTTCACATCCTCTGTCTGACCAAAGGGAAAGCAAGGCAGAATCACACTGAAGTAGAAGACGACAAGTCATCACAAAGGCCTGGGTCAGTTACTTCTGCAGCCCACCAACAGCTGAGTGCCAGGATAAGCATCCATACCACTGGCAAATGTGAATAAAAACCAATGAAGTCTGTAGTCCCTGAAAGTCAGTCTTTCCCGCCAAACGTGTAAATTTGCAAATTATAATTTATCCCTTAGCACCATTCAGACATTATTACATTTAACAAAACAATTAAAGACAGCACACTAAATAACTTATCAGTGGCATTAAACACTTCTTAAGCTTGTAATAATGGGATCCTGTACAATTAACTTCCATTTGCCATATGTTTTTATATGAAACGACTTTCAGTCTCTTCTTTTTCCTGAGTTTCAATGATAACTTTTTAAATGTGTTTTGTTTTCCAAATGGCAATGCTTCTTGGGCTCCATCCTAGGCCAATGTAATTTTATTTTTACCTTCTCACATGGAGAAGCAATTCTCATATTCATATCTAAGCTTATAGGGTTATCCATGATTTTGTCTGCCTAGGGTAACTTCACGCCAAAAGAGAGGCCCAGGGAGTAGTGCTAAAGTCTTAAAGAACTCTTCCTGCGGTCCTCTTCTCTTCCTCCCTCCCCTCATTGGCACCAATGCCCAAATACCGCTCTTACCTTTGAGTCGTAATCCAAGATCCACAGTTTTGTTTCTATATGTTGGAACTAAAATCCAAAGTTATTAGGATCCGAATTTTTTATCTTTAATTATTTATTAGACAGAGACAGCCAGAAATAGAGAGGGGAGGTGGAGATGGAAAGCGGGAGAGACAGAGAGACACTTGCAGCCCTGTTCCACCATTCGTGAAGCTTTCCCCTTGCAGGTGGGGACCAGGGACTTAAATCTGGGCCCTTGCGCACTGTAATGTGTGCACTCAACCAGATGCGCCACCACCTGGCCCCAGGACCCTAATTCTTATTACTGAAGAAGAAGAAAAAAAAATCTGTCTAAAACTTAGTATAAAGGACAAAATAAAGATAAATATGAGTTATTATAAAAATTTATTTAAAATGTAGATATGTGGATGGCGGAAGGACTTTCATGTCCGAAGTTTTCAGTTTGATATCTGGCTCATGTGCTGGAGCGATGTTCTAGTCTATCCTTCTCTCTACTACATGTGAACATTCCTCACATATAAAAAGTAGACTTTTAAAAGTATAGGATTAAAAAAAAGAAAAGGGAGTTGGGCGGTAGCGCAGCAGGTTAAGCACACGTGGCGCAAAGCGCAAGGACTGGCGTAAGGCGTAAGGATCCTGGTTTGAGCCCCCAGCTCCCCACCTGCAGGGGAGTCACTTCACAGGCGGTGAAGCAGGTCTGCAGGTGTCTATCTTTCTCGCTCCCTCTTTGTCTTCCCCTCCTCTCTCCATTTATCTCTGTCCTATCCAACAACGACGACATCAATAATAACTACAACAATAGAAAAAAAACAACTAGGGCAACAAAAGAGAATAAATAATTTTTTTTTTTTAAGTATAGGATTGAGATACTCTGAAAGTTGTTTGGCATTATTCCCTCATATGAAACTGACAAACATGACGAGAGAGATTAGAGTTAGCTTTAAATAACAACTTCATTTTCACAGATTATTCTGCACTATTTGGGAAATAACCATTAAAATAGCATGAAGTATTATCAGTTTCATAAGGACCCTTTTGGCTACCTATACTATGTAAAACATAATGCCCCAATATGTCACTGTATATTAAGTATCTGCAGATCAGAAATTCTTTCCTACTCTGTTCCTGACCCAACAATGCCATCCGTGTGTATAGTATGTACAATCTATGAATAGCCAAACTTCTTACACTGAAACACAAGGCTCTAAAATGGAACTTTTAAGAGACAGAAAGCAGATTTTGCACGCCAACTAAGGCTTGAGTCCAAAAATTGGCCCAGCTCTACTCTGTCACATTCTGTTAGTCAGACACTTATAAAAATTGTTTAGATAAGAGAGAACATAAGCCCACGTGTCAATGAGTGACTGCCAAAGCATTGGGGGCTTTAATCTATCACAATTACCAAGAAATATGAAAAATCTGCTAGGTTACAAAATGAACTGTTTTACATAAATCTTAAGTACGTATCATTTAATATGAGGACACTGTCATTAAAACAATCCAAGTAAAACAAGTCATCCAACATGAGAAATCAGGCAAAAAAACAAATAATTATTGGAAATGTAATAGAGTAAAAGGCACCAACACATTCTATAATACACTGAATGCTGCCTTCTATGCTAATTATTCCCCTCCAAGGAAAATTCTAACAATAAGGTGACAAATCAAGTTATCTACTTAGAGTCTACATTTAAAGATTCAAGATGTCTGTCTTAAGGGTACAAAGATCACCTCATCTAACTCAGCTCACATATTGTAAATAGTGAATAGCATCCATAAACATGTTTGTGTGTTTGTGTGTGTGTGTATGACAAAAGTAATTTCTGCCATTTATTGAAGTTACCTATTAGTTACTGTGTGTTAAGTATTTCACATTTCGTCCTCAGTAAGAGACTTGCTTTATAGATAAGGAATCAGGTTCAGAAAACAGCAGACAGATTCTGCTGATCGTAAAGATAAAAGAATTTGTTGTCAAGTATGCACCAATACCAATATTCTTTTCATTAAAAATCATCTATTCGTTACTGAGAGAGATAACCACAGCTCTGGAAGAAGATGGTGCTGAAGACTGGGACTTCAGGTAATCTAGCTATATCCCTGGCCTTTAATATTCTTAATCAGCATTAATATTTAACCTTCTGTCTAACTCTGCAGTGATCAGAATGTACTTTAAAATTTTTTAAATTATCTTTATTTCTATAAAGAAAAAAAAATTGATAGGTAAGGGGGAGAAAGAGGGGGAGAGAGACAGAGACCTGCAGCCATGCTTACCAGTCGCAAAGCTTTCCCCCTACAGGTGGGGACCAGAGGCTTGAACTCAGGTCCTTTCACATTGTAACATCTGCGTTCAACCAGGTATGCCATCGCCCGGACCCAGAAAGTACTTATGTAAATTAGAATTCAAATTAATATACACAAAGCCCAAGATTAATGATTCTAGTAGTTTGAATGAACTCTCCCCATGCCTCTTACTTCAGCATTGGAATACAAATAGTAAACAACTGTCTAAAACTACGAAGTAGTCTAAATGTATGGTTAATCAACTTTGAACTTTAGTCATGTATTCTTACATACTGAAAACATATCTTTTGCATATATAGAAAGTATATTCAAAATTAAATGGGTATAGGCTGAGTATATGGTTATCCCAACAACCTCTCATGCCTGAGTCTCCAAAGTCCCAGGTTTAAGCCACTGCACCACCATAAGCCAGAGCTCAACAGTGCTCTAGTAAAAAATAAACAGGTATAGCTCCAGTGTACCCACCAAGACGCTATGCTCTCTCCATTCCCACTATAGCTCTCATGAGACTACTCTTAATTTTGTGATTTTGTGAACCACAAATTAAAAAAGAGAGACAGGAAAAAAATAAAAAAGAACATTCAACCAAAACCTATAAAGGTCCAGCAAAAAAAAACCTAAATAAAAGAAAACTGCATTTTTCAGGACTGACAGGCATAGCAAATAAGTAATTTCACTGTAGATTAAAACAGCAGATAAACAATCAAAAGCTCAACTTACAACTCAAGATTGATTATTCAAGTCAGAAGAAAGCTGTTTTCTCTGAAAATATGATGATGTATTATGAGGCCCACTACAGTGGGCCCGTGTCAGCAATTCTGAGCTAATGCATTTGTGTGTGACTGGGTGTCTGCTGGGTGGAGTATTATGATTTGTGACTGAATGAGCCAACTGGCCATTCTCGAGCCAGTGCTACTTTCCCCATGTCAATAAAATGGCATTTGTTAAGTTCCTTCTTCTGTAAGTTGTTTGGTTTTTTTGGTCACTGTTGTTAATAAAAAGCCATGTTATCTATGAAAGATACTTTGGATTTGTTTGTTTGTTTGTTTACAGTTTCTCTTCCATTTATTTTCTAGGAGGAAGTATATGTATAATGTTACAGGAGAGCTTGGGGCAAATGGCAGTGGTGAGCGGGGGGAACTACACACCTTCTCTTACAGGCTCAGTAGTGAGCCCAGGACTTCTATGTGTGGGGACGGGCTGCTCCTCAGCACTGTGTAAGCCACAGCTGGGCTCTGCACCTAACCTTCCATGACCTCTCTCTCCCTCATGAAAATAACTAAATCTTTAAAAAAAATCAAAAATGAAAAACAAAGGTGAGGCTAAGAAAGATCAATAATTCCTCCCTTTTGTCTCAAGGGTGAAGAATAAAAAGTACTTAATGAAAGTTTAATTTCTATTTTTTGCACATATTTATCCTTATGAAATAGTAGAAGGTAAAGCAAAATAGTTTTGGTATTTCTCAGGGCAGCACCATTTTACAGCCATTCAAAATATTTATCAAATCTATTTAAGTTCTCAGAGGCTATTACAAAAGGCTGGAGTTTCATGCATGATTCAATTAACTAATTATACGTATTTAGAGGCCATGAAATGCCTAATTGCAGTCACAAATAGGAGATCACTAGCATAATTAGTTGTGCCAGCTCAACGATAGTCATAAAATTTCTTGGGTCAGGTCACAGGAAAATTGTGACCCTAATTAGAACATTGTTCTCAGGACAATACAGTATTAATATGTTAGGCATTCACGACTAGAAAGTAAGTATAAATGGTAAAAACATTGTCCTTAGTTTAAATTTGGTGTGCTACCTTCTAGTTGACTAAAACACTTCTGGAGAGTTTTCAAATGATTCTCAGGGGAGGGCTGGGAGAAAACACAGTGACGATGGAAAAGACTTTCATCATCCAGGCTGTGAGGCCACAGGTTCAAACCCTAGTACCACCATAAGCCACAGTTGAGCAGTGATTTGGTCGGTCAATTGGTCTATTTGTCTATGTCTGTCTGTCTGTCTGTCTATCTATGAATCTATATCTTTCTCTCTGTACCCAATAAAATAAATGATTTTAAATTATAAAATAAAACCTCAGAGAAAATCTAAAGAGAGTTTTTGTGAATACTGAGATCAAGCAGATCTAAGCCTTCAGCATTAATTAGGATTTGAGAAAAGACTGAAGTAAAATAACCATCTTCTTGCTGGCAAGAAAGAAACTATATTTAAAAAACAGTTAACTGGTATCCTGGATTTGTGGGCAAACCTGTAGGCCTTGTTTAATATGTAGTCTTTCCATTCAGTCTGACCTGCCACTGTTGTAAGATCCATCAAAAACAACTTGATCTCATAAAGAGCCTTTCTCTATAGGAAATGACCAGAGCCAGTATCTTTGTCACTTTTTCACTTTTTTCCTTTTCAAGAAAGTGAGGAAAGGAAATAAGGAGAGATGGGCAGAAAGAGAATAGGATATAATGAAAGACTATTACTTATTTTAAGAGTTCCTTTATTCCTCCAATAATTCTGATATTAAGCTTATATAGTCCATTTCTGAAAAGATGCCTTAAGGTGTTCAATGAGTCTTCTTTTCCACAGGCTTCTCAATGGGCCCAGTTTCCTAACAGAAACAAAAGACTCCGGAATAAAAAGTGTTTTCCACTACATAAATTATTTTATTTTAGTCCTCAAGAATCTGCATTTTGCTCATTTCACAAATAAGGAAATAGATTTCTTGCTAAGATAAAGAGACTATCCAGGAATCCACATAGTATATGTAAAGATCAAAATCTTTTTTTTGAAACATATTTTACATTTTTTTTCCAGTTGTCTTCGGTTGTATTGGGTCAACTCCCCTTCCCTCTCCACAAAGAAACATACGATACTGTAAACAATAAAGTTCTTGGTAGCATACCTACTGCTCTGGTGAAGCCCTTTATTGCTCACTGCCATTATTTATAAGTAAGTGCTTCAGAAGGCCACTTGTACAGCAGCCCTGGTTCACTTACCATGGAGAACCAATTTAGGACAGAAGGCACTAAGTTCTATCAAAAAAACTGAATTTGTCACAGATTATGACTACAGAACACCCATCAGGTACATGCGACAGCACTATAGCTGCATAAAACTTTTAAGAAAAAGGCTTGCAGTATTCTGGACATACTAGAAGTGCAATTTCTTCATAAAAACACTACACTGACTTTTCTTGTGAATTTCAGAAAGAGCCTGCAATGGATGTTGAGTTTTGTAGAAAAGAGAATGTTTCATTTTGTATCTAATCCATTCTATTACTGAATTAAACTTTGATGTACTGGTCCTGACAAGTGCTTCATGCTGACTGTATTGTGTATGATAGTATAATCACTCCCCATGCATTTCCCACTGACCAGCTCATTAATGCAATAGATTACCTGCAGCACTGATGGCAAGGGGGTACACTGCCCTTCTGTAGTCTAACCTGTTTGTACGTGTGTATTTGGGTGTGCGCGCGCATGCGCACGTGTGGAGAGTATGTGTCTTCATGCATACACAATTACCCATGAAGATGCCCATTGGTATATAAGCAAAGGAGGGATAGACCAGAAGAAGAGTAGGAAAAGAACTAAAGACACAGTGCAGGTTACTTCCATTTAGTCATTGCTTTCACAACACCAAGTGTACTCACTTTTCATTTCCTACTTACATATTTTTACTAGGTAATCAATATATGCCTGGTACATGTCTTTACAACCTTCACACTTCCCAGAATAAAAATAACAGCAGCCAAACAGAAACATGTCACTTTCAGTCCTGTCACTAGCAGGAAGGAAGAAAAAAAAAGTGGTTCATTGCCATTTGGAAACTAATACAGGGATAAAAAATAGTGAAGTGTCTCTGAAATTAGTTTTAAGTGTCGCAATAAAGACAGCAACTGGGGAGTTGGGTGGTAGAAGAGTGGTTAAGCGCACTTGGCGCAAAGCGTGAGGACGGGCGCAAGGATCCAGATTCAAGCCCCTGGCTCCCCACCTGCAGGAGTCGCTTCACAAGCGGAGAAGCAGGTCTGCAGGTGTCTGTCTTTCTCTCCCCCTCTCTATCTTCTGCTCCTCTCTCCATTTCTCTCTGTCCTATCCAACAACAACAACAACAATAAAACAAGGGCAACAAAAGGGAATAAATAAATATTAAAGGAATTTTTAAAAAAGACAACTACTGACAGGACAACTACAGTGAACGGCTTTAAGGCTTCAAATTAAACATGAATCCTCTCTGTAATAGTGCTACCTAGAACCCTAATGAACATCTTCTGTGTATGATTAATATCTGGAGAGAGCAAGCTGCTGGGTATATAATCGCAGAGGTTGGCAAAAAAAGGACGGCCAATTTCTTTTTTTAATCATGAAAATATTATCCTAGTAGAGTTTTCTCCTGGATCCAATCTTCTATTTAATTCAAGTGCCCCATTTCGGTCTTTCCATCAACCCTTGCTTGTCTACAAAGGAAGAATGTGGCTTCCGATTTAAAGGCAGCTGACAGCTTAAGTCGATTCCTAATTTCTGAATGATTCTCATCTCTTTCCTCCAGGTATGCCAAAGCAAAATTTAAAATTTATTAAAGTACCCCAAAATGGAAGAGGGTAGGAAGCATGTCCCAGGGTGAAGAAGGTCTGCCTGGTAATAGCAGAAAGCGATCACAGGGACACTTGGGTGTAACCATCAGCAGTCCTTGCTACTCTTATCTCCATAAACAGCAGAGGCTGAGAAGACAGCCCTAGGAACATGGAAACAACTTAACATTAGAAGGCAAATGTATTTTACTATACAGTCATATCCCTAATTTGGAATTTTTAAATAAAATTTTTTAATAATGCTATGCAATTTTCAGACACGCTTACAGTAATTGCATAAACATTTGCCTTCTTTGAGAAATTACCAATCTGTCTCCCTTCCCAAAATACATAGGGAAGTTATTTGTATAAGTTTAAAAGTCATTACTTGCTATCTCTAAAAGGGATGACTATTTTATTTAATTATTTTGGATAGGAAAATTGAGAAGGAAGGGGGAGACAGAGAGGAACAGAGACACCTGCAGTACTGCGTCACTGCTTATGAAGCTTCCCCCTATAGGTGGGGAACAGGGACTTGAATCTGAGTGCTCCCACACTGCAACATGTGTGCTCTACCAGATGTTGCCATTGCTTGGCCCACCCCCACTGCACAAAGCCTATTGAAGGCGAGTTGGGTGGTAGTGCAGCGGGTTAAGCACAGTTGGTGTGAAGCGCAAGGACTGGCATAAGGATCCTGGTTCGAGCCTCAGGCCCCCCCCCCCCACTTGCAGGGGAGTTGCTTCACAGGTGGTGAAGCAGGTCTGCTCTATCTCCCTTTCTCTATCTTCCTCTCCTCTCTCCATTTCCCTCTGTCCTATCTAACAATGATGACATCAATAACAACAACAACAATAACTACAACAACAATAAAAAAACAGTAAGGGCAATAAAAGGGAAAATAAATATGAAAAATGTTGTTTTTAAAAAAGCCTACTGAAGATAGCAACTATCAAGTAGGCATTAAACCAATTTCAAGAATTCTTTGTTCCAGAGACACCATAAAGGAAAGCACAGTGGACACCACACAGCGGTCAGTCACTCTGTCGGTATTAAGAAACACCTCCACTCATCCCCACGCCATGCCCATCCCCATCCCCATCCCGGGCTTCCGTGAGACTGTCTGAACACTACTTGTTTAGGGTACAACCAGTAATCATTTCCTTCGGTTCTCTTCCATCTGTTTATCAACCCAAACTAAAATTAAATGTAACACCTGTAAAACACTGTGTGATGCCTGCACATACAGAGCGACTACTTTAGACCTCCCTTGCTTTCTTTTTCTTTCATTCTAGTTCTGGGCATCCTTGAGTCCCAGTGAAGCCCTTGGGAACTTAAAATGGCTTAAAATGAGGTTTCACAGACCTCATTAATTTCTGTGTGCTGTCACTTTAAGGTTAGAAATGGTGAAAAGAAACTATCCCCAGTTTGTCTGTCTTCATTTTCACTCTCTTTCACCCCTCCCCGCCCCCCGCATTTACCATGAAGATACTCTCTAGAGATCTCTGATCTAGCAAGGAAACTCTAGTTAGATGACAGTTTCTTAAAGATAAGTATGATGCTAATTCTTAGGAATGGAGAAAACTTGAGAGAATGTTTCTCAAGTTGTTGTGAGGGAGAGGCTTCATCATGCCAATGCTCTGACATTCCTATGAAGTGAGAAATGTAGCTACCAATGGAATAATGTAAATTAAAAAGGTAGCTTAAGGGGCCGGGTGGTGACAAACCTGGTTGAGTGCACATGTTACAGTGTGCAAGGACTCAAGTTCGAGACCCTGGTGCCACCATACTTGGGGAAAGCATTGCACGAGACGAAGCTGTGCTGCAGGTGTCTCTCTGTCTCTCCCTCTCTACCACAACCTTCCCTCTGAATTTCTAGCTATGTCTAGCCAATAAGTAAATAAAAATAATAATCATAAGATAGCATGAAAGAAAATGATTAAAACCCAATTAAGTATATAAATATTTCTACCAGAATACTACATATATCAGGTTGCTGGAAAAATCATGGTGGGGAGCCGGTAATGGCACACCAGCTTCACTGCACACATTACGGAGCTCAAGGACCCAGGCTCAAGCTCCTGGTCCCCACGCACAGGCGGGAAATTTCACAAATGGTGAAGCAGGGCTGCAGGTGTCTTTGTCTCTTTCCCTCTCTCTATCTTCCCCTTTTAATTTCTCTGTATCTCAATCCAATACTAAATATATATTTCTTCCAAAGTCATGATGTGTTTTTCTATTAAAAATGTAGCATGACTTTTCCAAACGGCCAATATAATATAGACGGTATATGAAGATCTCCTATAATAAACAGCAAAGTATGTATGTTCTTTTCTCTTTTTCTCTCAGAAAAGTAAAATTAAAATACTGGACCCAGGAGGGGGGCTCAGCAGTAGAGCACATACATAATAACATGAGTTTAGGGAGTCGGGCAGTAGCGCAGCGGGTTAAGCGCATGTGGCGCCAAGCGCAAGGACTGGCGTAGGGATCCTTGTTCAAGCCCTCAGTTCCCCAATTGCAGGGGGTCACTTCAAACGGTGAAAGGTCTGCAGGTGTCTGTCTTTCTCTCCACAGTCCTCTCTCCATTTCTCTCTGTCCTATCCAACAATGACAACAATAATAATAACTACAATAATAAAACAAGGGCAACCAAAGAGAATAAATATTTAAAAATTCAGCACTGAATTAAGAAAAAAAGTTTCCTAACATAAGTCAATAGTTTTTTTCTTTACTATTCTTCCTCATATAGTCTACTAAATGAGTCCTAATAGCTGCAGTCAAGAGAAAGCTTGCTAGAGTATTACAGAGAAAATATTTATCATATGCTTGCTTACATATTAGTGTACAGAACCACAGATGGTCTTTTAGCTAACTTCTGGCCCAAATTAAAAATTACTCTGCCTACTTAAAGAAGTAGAGAACAAATCCTCCTTATCCCCAGAGCAAAGCAAAATCCAGAGGCCTCTAACCCAAGAACACAGAGGTCTCAGATTTGAGACAAAAAGCAGCAGAAACACACAACAGTGAAAGAAACCAGGCCCTGATAATGAGGACCCAGCAGCAGATAGGCATTGTAAGATCAGTGCTGGAGGAAAGCAAAGTCTCCTGAACACCACAATGGACAAAGCCTCTGTATTTAGGAGTTCTGAATAACAAGAGGGGGTGCAGAGACTGAGTCAAAACCACACAACTCTGTTCCCAAGCAGGACAGGCTAGGTCAAGTGCAGCGGAGATCTACAGAGCCTACAGAACACATGAGATAAACAAGATAAATCATTAGGACTTGGTTTGGAGCAGGGCAGAGGCAACAACCTACTAATAAGGGTCTTCATGGACTCCAGAGCAAGGACGAGAAAAACAGAACAAACTTCAAAGCTGCTAGGTATCTGTGTTTTATAATAAATAAGCTTGTTTACAATGTAGTATGTAACACAATTCTCAATAACATTTGGAGAATATATACTAATGTTTTGTTTTCCCCGCAAACATGGTTGTACCACTAGATTAAGTCAAAAAGCTCACTGCCATCTACGTGAGCATCACCTGCTTGGAGTAGACATGTGTGTTACAGTCTTCTTTTCCCTAAGCAAGCTATGAACATGGTGTCTGGTTCAGTGGTTAAATCTTTCAAATCACTGACATCTGAGTTCAAATTCTTGTTTTGCTGCAGTGAGTAACCTCAGGTATATCATCTAGCCTCCTTAAAAATATATGTATCAGCTCTAAAATCAAGGTTAATTATGACACTTAATTCACAGGGTTGCAGTAAAATTAAATAAAATAATGCATGCATTAAGTGCTTAGCACATTTATCAGTGCCTGGTAAATAAATGTTGACATCTGACTGGAAAAAAAAATCAAAAGTATAGGTCCTGTGAAGTCTATTATTTCTCCTCTTTAAAGTTAGATTATAAGGTCAGAAAAACAATATTTTTATAACGAGCCTGGCAATTTTATAGTTTCCCTGATTGAGCTTATTCCTGTTTTGGAACACCTGATATTAAATTCCATTTTTCCAAAAGACTGTACTAATATGTGAATAAATAAACCTATCAAAGTGCTCTTCGTTTTGGTTGTTCTAATTCCTCATGTCTCCTAAGAGTTGGACATGTCTACTGTCTCTCTGCTACCAGCAGCATCATTAATATGAAGTAGACTATTCCTGTGGATGTAGTGCTTAATATACTGATCGACCATAGCAAAACTTATAGAAAAGCTAACTAGAAGGCATGAATGGTTTAAGTAATATTCTACTTATGCACAGGGAAGACAAATTGGCCAGGTGGTTCACAGGATTAAATATACACTTAAAAACTATCTGGAAGTTTCCAAGTCTTTTACTAACAGCAAGTGGGATCTGGGGACTGCTGTTTTCTCTATAGAACTAGTAAAGAGGAAACTGTGTGTTAAAGCACAGTGGAATGCCTTCTTTTTCTTTTTTCTTTTTTTGCTTCCAGGGTTATTGCTGGGGTATGGTGTTTGCACTACGAATCCACTGCTCCTGGAGGCAATTTTTCCCCTTTTGTTGTCGGTATTGTTATTGTTGCCATTTATGTTGTTGTTGGATAGGACAGAGAGAAATGAAGAGAAGAGGGGAAGACAGAGAGGGGGAGAGAAAGATAGACACCTGAAGACCTGACCTGCTTCACCACTTGTGAAGCGACTCCCCTGCAGGTGGGGAGCTAGGGGCTCAAACTGGGGTCCTGATGCTGGTCATTGCGCTTTGCGCCAACTGCACTTAATCCGCTGCGCTACCGCCCGACTCCCGGAATGCTTACGTCTAATACTCAGCAAGTAGAGCTAATCTTGGTCATTCACTAATCACCATTAACTCCAGAATATGAAAAAAGTTTGAATTAGAATTTACTACAGAAACTAAGTAAGGGACTCAAATCAGTGGGGGAAATTAGTAAGCTAATAGGTTACAGAGAGTTCAATCATCATTTTCCCAGAAAACTCACCAGAAGTATCTCCAAAATAGTGTCTACTATGAAACTCTACTTCTGTTTATGTACAGTGGGCCTTTTAGAGGAATTCTATAGAAAGTGATAGATTTAAACATATATTGGTATTTTAAACATATAATGACATAGATTGAAAGTGATAGATTTAAACATATATTTTTATCACTAGTCAGGAATAACATTGTGGAAAAGGGAGATAGCATAATAGTTATGCAAAGACTCTCATGCCTTTCACGCTATATACCAGAGTTGAGAAGTGATCTTGGGGAGGGGATAATATTGTTAATATTGATAATATTGTTGAGTGCAGAGAAAACATACAGAGATTAATATTTGCATTTGGGAATCCAGGGAGTGAGATGGGACAGCAATCTGCATTTATGGAGAGTTAGTTTTTAGTGTTTTGCAATAAATGTAATGCCAGTGGGTGGGCTAAATTCTCTACTATTAAACAGAATTCGCCTATTCCCACGTGCTCTTAATCTGTACACCCAATCTACCCATCACAGCACCCTTTTAGGAATATCATAGCTGTTACTTAATAAGTGGCTGAAGTAATCCTTCAATGTAATTCAAACTAGAGAAAAACTGTGAGCTACTTCTATTTCTGAGAATTAGGTATCCAAAATATATGCTTCAAAACGAATTTTGAAATATATTATCTTGTTTTTGTTTGATGAATGACAAAGTTCAAAAGATCTAGTGTCTCACAAAGACAGTCTAGTCTCTTACCTCTAAGAAATAGGTTTCACGTGCTAGAAAGCAAACATGACTCAGCTCAAAAATAAATGAATTTTAAAATTACAAATTCTTTTAAGGGGGAGATGAATTTTACAATAGTTGAAAATAAAAATTTATGAGTTTTCCCTGTGATAACACTGTAATTAAACCTCATTTGACTTTCTCTCTCATGACATTGACTTTAATTAGGACTTAACAGACTGGCAGTTAAAATCTATAGTTTTATGAAGCAAAGTAAAATTATAGCCTAGCAAGACATTTAAGGAAAGAGACCCATCAACTCGGATAAGAGGTTACCATATATACTCACCCCTTTAGACCCCCACAGTAATTAAGTTTGCTGAACAGACAGCCATTAGGCCTAACAGTAGGTATGCTTGCTACCAATCAGCACCGTGTTCTTTGAAATATAAGGGTTAGTTCTACTCTCCAGAGAAATTTGTGTACCATGAGTAAAGAATAGATGTTTTTTCTATAGTTCAAATTTGTAGCCTTGATATAATGTACGGCCTCTACCAACATTATAATTTTTCCTCCAAAAGGTGTAATATATACATTCTCTTATAGTTGCTTGTGATGCAACAACACTTCTCTTGAAAAGACTGCAATGTGTTGAGGAAAATGAACATCATGAAAAGAAAGTGAAATTATATTTGAAGAACTGATCTTGGCAAAAGAAAATGGGTCTGCTGGTGAGATGTAGTAAACAGGATTTTAGTACTATGATCTGTATCTATTTCATACTATATTATGAAGATGAAGGAGTCTCTATCTCTCTCTCTCTCTCTCTCTCTCTCTCACTCTCACACACACACACACACACACACGCCCCAACACTAACCAAATAATTATCCTAGCCACTTATTTTAGAAAAGAACTGAGAACTATCAATCCATTAGTCAGAGAATGGCCAGGGCTTGTTGCTACCCCCAAGGAAGCATGTATATTTCTGCAAGAGGGAAAAAGTTAGATGAGTATGGTAATTACAAAGTATGAAAATTTAAATTTAACAAGTCACATATAAAAGTATAAATTGTGGGGAGAGGTATATGTGATTCTATAAAAAAAGAAATTAAATCTTGTAATCTGGCTAGCAATCACATGCCTCCAAATTCCTCTGCCAGGAAGCATGGCAACTTGGCAAAAATGCACTTACTTGTACATTTTCATCATTAAGGTTTCCAAGCCAGAAATCTTTTTTCTTCTTCCTAGTGTTTGGTTATTGCCAGAAATGGACCCATCGAATTCACCAGTGCTAAGGAGTTAAGCATCTGAGATTTAATTTAACAGTTTCAGCTTTTATTAAGCTGTCACAGAGCGGCCCCACTCTGATAACAGTAGCTGCTCCAATTATGGCTTGGTTTAGGGTTGACAAGTATAATGATTCATTCGTGGCACATGAGAAGCAATAAAAGGTTGTTTTGCATTACAGCTTTAAAAATGTGGGCACTTTTTTCATTTAATTTGTCACTTAGCTTTTGCTAAGAGGACATTTAAATTGCAGTAAAAGGCAAATGGGGCTTTTAGTTTAAATGTAATCCCCATATTTAAATGATCTGTAATGGTGCAGTGTCGGAGTGGGAACACTATTGTCTCACAGTGGGTCCTGATGGTGACATGTGACATTTGTATTCAGGTCCTGTATTATCCATGTGGCTAAAGGGCTTCCAATTTCATTTCACAGCCAGAAGCCTGCAGAAAACACCAATTAACTTGCAGATCCCATTTGCCGACAAAACTCAGCCTCTTCTCAATGTCTGGCATCTGGCAGTGCTCAGCATTTAATTCCAAAGCAGGGCCTTGAAGCAATGTGAGTCCTGTGTAGGGGCACCAAGTCAAATTCCCCCATTTTATTAAGTAAAAATCCTTCGTTTTTGTAGTCCAGAAGCAACTTTTAGTTAATTTTAGGCGAATGAGTATTAAGGTGTCATAACTACTGTTATTTCTCCATAAAATTCTTCATAGAACTTTGACTCCATTAAAATGGCAAGTGACCTTTGCTTGCCACAGAATACAGAGATTTTATAGCAGATTAGCAATGAGAGAGGTGGGATGGGGTGGGGTATGGATGGGCTTTATAAAAAACAAAACACAAGAGCAAAAAGATGTGTTCTTCATTCTAAACTAAAATCTGGGAAGTCAAAAGTGTCTGACACATAAGTAGACGTAATCTGGCCAGTCTACAAGTTCTAGTCTAGTACTAGTCTGTCAGAGTAGTCTCTCAGAGACTACTATAATATAATCAGAATCAATTAATGGAAACTCCCACTAATGAGAATTTAAGTTTTGACTGAAGGTTGAGGTATGTTTTACAGAACCTGGAAAAGTCAGATGTGATCAATGAATTAAAGAACAACTTTTATTTGACTATATCACTTGTACTTTTTGTAACCAAAACATTTAGCTTATCTCTGATTGTTAATTTGCAATTTTATGTTTAAGTTACAACTGTTACCTACTATTAATTCAATTATTGTCCTTAAATGATTCCCATTATAACTTAATAATAATCCTTTTTACTCATAGAAATTAGTTGAGTGAACATTTACTGTACAGTTATAAAATTAACAATTATTTGGTTGTAAAACCAAGTCAATATTCTAAACTATCTACTACTATCTCTCCATTTTCAAACATCCTTTTAACATATTGAAATTATCTACTGTAATTACAAAATAATTGGGGGAAGGGCACTACTACTTTAGTTATCTAGGAAAGCATTACATTACTATAAGATATGAAACACAAATGTCAAAGAAAAAGGTCAACAAATATCTAACAGTTGCTAAGTAGCTAACAAATTAAAAAAAAAAAAAAGAAAAAAGAAAAAAAAAGTTACCATTCACAGCCAAGTTCTGAATACACATCTTGTTATTGGCAAAAAGGAAATTTTGATGCCAAATTCTACACTAACTTGCTGTATCAACACAGGGCATACACAGTGAACTTGTGGATGTTTCTTAAACTCCCCAGGCTCCACTTCAGTTTTCACCTGTAAACAGCTCATCACAAATAGCCCTTCCAACTATTATGACCATGAGATATCTTCACACAAACAACAGTTTCTCTTGGTCTAGACTTAGATATGGCTCAAGCAGCCGGATGTAATCCATCTTTAGTCAGCCAAAAGGAAGAAAGTAAGTAAAGACATTTAAGTGTTCTACACGTGAACTGAGACTATGATCTTGTACTACCTATCTCTAGCTACAAGATAAAATCGAAAAAGGCACTGACATAGTATTTGTCAGAAATTCAATTTTTTTTAATATGGCATCTTAATAGAAATTACAATATCTATTATTTTCCTAGAAAATAGGAAACCAAGAGTTACCTCCCCTCACCAAATTGCCAGAAATTTGATGTGTCTAATGTATTCTTCATTTTCTTCCAACTCCTACTATATTTATACTTTAACCATTAGGAATTTGAGAAGAAGAAAAAAAAAGAGAGAGAGAGAGTGTGCTCAATTTGTCCCATCCTAACAAACAACAGTTTATCTAAATCTGAAACAGACAAACAGTACAACTACCCTTGATACTCATTACCTAGGCAAAGGGGAAGAAAACAGCCAGATTTTAGTTGAATTGGTAACAGTATTGTTTTAGAAAGTATTCAAATCTAATATAAAAAACATCTATTTTGAAGTAATACTGCTTTTTATCCCCAAAGATTAAGAGGCAGGTTCTTGTGCTTGCTGTCCTCAAGATCAGTTAATTTTCCTGAAACTGGAAAGATTGCTTTGTTTCCTGAAATGGCCCAAGTATCATTCTTCATATTCTTCTAACAAGTGCTTGTATGAGTAACTCTCTATAGTAATCAGCTAATCATTTTCCTTAAACGGTCACTATAGGCTTCTCCATACACAACTCAATGGAAATCCATCAGGAAACTTAATGTTTACCCAGTTCATCCCAGAGCTGTCTATATTTGTCAGTCATTGCAGTGCCTTGTTGCCTCCAAAGTGACAGGCGGGGGTCAGCCATGAATTGCTCTGTTATCAGCGTCAACATGCGGGCCCCATTCGAGTCCCTCATCTTCAACATCTCTCGCACCTAGTAGGGGAAAATACAATTTTAGAAAAAAAAAACTGTCAAAAATAGTAATATCGGCGGAGGGTAGATAGCATAATGGTTACGCAAACAGACTCTCATGCCTGAGGCTCCAAAGTCCCAGGTTCAATCCCCCGCACCACCATAAACCAGAGCTGAACAGTGCTCTGGCTTAAAAAAATTAAAAAAGAAAAAAATAACTACAACAACAATAAAAAAGAGCAACAAAAGGGAAAATAAATATATATTTAAAAAGTAGTAATACATATATATTTTTCTTTCATGGGTAGAGGTGACAGAACTAAGTGGAAGTCTTGAAATCAAATCTCTTAGAGAAACAAACGTTAAAAATTAATCTCTATCTTATATGGCAGTTTAACTTTTTTAAAAAATATATATTGTAGAATCCACAAGAAGAAAATAAGTTTAGTTAACTTCCCAATTCAATACACACACACATGGATAGCATACACATATGGATGTATATGTATTTATATGTATATAAATATGTATATACAGATTGGGGGGCAGTCTATAGAAAACAATACCAGGACAAATTATTTAGCATATTCCTGATTCTCCAGTTAATTGTACTTACCAGAGCAGTAGTTACTATAGCAGTCTATCAAGAAGTCTTTTGGGGTCTTCTAAAGTGAACTGATGTCTGTAATAGTATAATCTATCCTTCAGATATTTTTTTTGGGGGGGGGGTTTATTTAAGGAAACAACTTTATCGAAATATAACAGACTGTCCTGGAGCTACACTTGCCAAGAGACCCAACCTACTAGGGAAAGAGAAGGGCAGACTGGGAGTATGGATCGACCAGTCAATGCCCATGTTCAGCCGGGAAGCAATTACAGAGGCCAGACCTTCCACCTTCTGCACCCCACAATGACCCTGGGTCCATGCTCCCAGAGGGAGATAGAGAATGGGAAAGCTATTGGGGAGGGGATGAGATATGGAGATTGGGTGACGGGAATTGTGTGGAGTTGTACCACTCCTATCCTTCGGTTTTGTTAATGTCTCCTTTCTTAAATTAAAAAAAAAAAAAAGCACCAATTTATATTCACAAGAGCTGTATGACTTCTTTATGTCTCACCAATTCCTTTTAACATAAAGAGCAGCACCACACATCTATTCACTAAGATGGGACTGTTTTTTGCACTGTTTTTGCATGAACAAGGCTACAGGATGAAGAACCCGTTTGCTCTAAGTGATGGATATAAGAAACAGAATTGTGACATATGTAATTCAGCCTCTCAAGTCAGAAACTCAAGTTGGAACCTCAAGTTCTGACTATTACTTTTGTGCTACATTCCAAAATAAAAAAGAAATAAAATATTCTAATGAAAAGAAACAAACACAAGCCGAATGTTCTCTACTGGAAAATGCAAAATGCATGGATCCATTCAAAAATAGGTGCACTGCTAAGTGTTCAAGAAGTAAGCAAGACCAGTTTTTCCTGTAGGAGATAATTAAAATAAGATCATAGAAAGTAGAAAAGGAGGTAGGGGAAATTCTACTCTTCTAGATTCCCTTTACGTGAAAGGCAAATGAAGAGTAAAAAAGCAGATCTTCAATAAAACACGCCAAACCCCAACATCAATACATCCTGCCTCAGGCCTACACTATGACAAGCAATAAAACTCCCTCACAGACTTTAGAATTAGAGCTTTGTAAAGAATTCAAGAGCATCTCTACACTGAATCACTAGAGTTATGAAATGGAGGGTTACTTTAATAGCCTTAAAAAGAGATTTTATTGCCAATACAGACACACTAGAAGTCACAAACAAATGAAGACTGGAGGAAAGAAGGTTGTCAATTACTGCTCATATGGTAAAGAATTTTTTATTTTTCACTGACCATTTAGTCTTCTCAACAACTATAGAAAGTAGGCAGGATTATAATCTCTGAGTCATGAATCCTAAAATCAAGTTTCAGAGAAGTTAAGTAACTTGCACAAAAGATAAAATGAACAAGTGGAATCAAAACGCAGATCTTTCTTAAGGGTTATGCTATTTCAAAATTAGATGTTGCCCCAATGCATATGTAATATGCAAGTCATAGACAGCACCTGTAGGCCAGTCTAACACGCCCACACTGCTTCTACATTGTACTACACTGACTCAAGACTATGAAACACTTCCAGTTTAATATACCAAAACTTCTTTCTATTCTGTATTATTCTATACTGGGTTTCATTTAGTGTTCATTTCCCCAATAGATTTCTTTTTCTTTTCTTTCTTTCTTTCTTTCTTTCTTTCTTTCTTTCTTTCTTTCTTTCTTTCTTTCTTTCTTTCTTTCTTTCTTTCTTTCTTTTTAAAAGATCTCTTTGACTCCCTGCAGGTGGGGAGCCAGGGGCACAAACCAGGATATTTACGCCCTTTGGGCCACCTGCGCTTAACCCACTGCGCTACCACCTGACTTACTCCAGGTACGTTTCTAGTATATTATACAGTCAGCAGTATCAGTGAAAATAAACACTTTTAGAAACCAGAACGATTAATCAACAATCATCTACAACCTAATGGTAAATTAATTTCAGACTGCTGGCTCTGAGGCATCACAACTGAGTCAATGATTTAGTATTACTGAAAAGGCACTTTATACACTATGTAGAATTATGCTTATGTTACTAAAAGTTCTATATAATGCAACAGACACAGCTTCTGTTCACAAAGAACTTATTAGCAAAATAATTTTGCTTCTGAAATAATCAAGTTTTGGTCAAGGAAATTAACATTTACTAAGGTCTATCATTCAACTTCACACTTACAATAACTTTGGGAGATATGCTATTATTAACTAATTTTATAGATGAGGGAACAGTTAAATAACTTGTCATAGGCCATGTTTGGTAAAATATAGAACTTAAACACAAGTCTACATTAGGCAACTTTATGCTTTTGAATCTAATTTAAAGATACTGAAATAATGGCTGGGGAGATAGTATAATGGTTATACAAAAAAACTTTCGTACCTGAGGAACCAGAGGTCCCAGGATCAATTCCCAGCCCCACCATAAACCAGAGCTGACCAGTATGCTCTGGTAGAAGAAAAAAAAGTACTAGGTAAGATATTGACAGAATTAAATTACATATATAAGGCATACCTTAAGGACTATACTAAAGTTATACCCTGCTTGAGAAAATTTACTTAAATAAAGAAAAAACGAAAGTAAGGGAAAAAAGACCTGAAAAAAACGGTACTTAAATACCATCAAGCTACCTAAGTTTAGTGCTGAAAAGTTTTTTAAAATTGAAAGTGTTACAATTTTACTAAAAGGAATTAAAAGACAAAAGTGTCTCACCTCTTATCGCAAGTTGACAAGCAAATTTAATGCTTGCATTACAACAGAAGTTTCTAATTAACTTAAATTCTAGCCTTAAAAAATAAAAACAAACAAGTATCCTATAGTAAACATGATCTTATATAAATACTGTTAGTATTTAGAATATTTCTTTAAAAATAAACATTCATACCTTTGCAAAAAGCAAATTAAGCTGCTTCCCTGATCCGTGGTACCCGCCCTGGGAAAGGAACAGTTTAACCTGTTCTTGAACCTGCTCTTCATCTAAGTGCCAGCAGTTTTCATCATCTATACTAGCACCTGCTGTTGGATCAGGAGCACCTAGAAATAGAAAGAAAAAAATAACACATATGCTATATTAAAACTGGGCTAATAGCACTGATAATAAACTTGAATTAAGATGCTATACTTTTTACCTGGACACGTCTTAATACAATCTCAATATCTACACACACACACACACACACACACACACACACACACACACACACACACACACATACATTCTCTCTCTCTTTCTCTCTCACTCTCTCTCTCTCTCTCTCTTTCTCTCTCTCTCTCTCTCTCTCGTATGGCTAAACATAAATACAAGAATTATTCTTTTTTTCGCCCCCTAGGCCTTTCCTGATGTGTGCTAAGCTAACATGGAGATTTACTTGAAACTAAGAGATTTCAGAGAATATAACCTTAGAGATGAGATTCCAAGTTCACTAAAGAATTAAAAAAAACAAACCATAAAGATATTTCCTTGTATATCTACATTGTTTTTAAAGCTTTACTATGTAGACTACACAAGAAAAATATTTTTCAAACGACCCAGAAAATACAAAACGGGTTGGCTGACAGCGAGTTCAGCGAATGCACAGGCTACTATGTACACGCATCTCAGTTTAAGGCCCTGGTCCCTACCTGCACGAGGGTGAGCAGTGTGACGCTTCATGAGAAGTGAACCAGTGCTTCGGGTGTCTCTCTTCTTATCTCCCAATCATTTCTCTGTCTTTTAAAGTATCTATTTACTTATCTGATAGGATGCAGAAAAATAAAGAGGGACAGGGGAGAAAGAGAAGGAGAGAGAGAGACACCTGCAACACTGCTTCACCACTTGAGAAGCTTCCTCCCCTGCAGGTGGGGACCAGGGTCTTGAACCTGGGTCCTTACACATTACCACGTGTGCTCAATCAGGTGTGCCACCACCTGGTCCCTTGCCCCTCCTTCTCGATTTATCTGGAAGGGAGGGAGGAAGGAGGGAGGGAGAGAAGGGAGGGAGGGAGGGAAGGAAGAGAGGGAGATGGTCAGAGGGAGAGGGGGAGGGAAGAAAAGGGAATGGGAGAGGAAAGAGGAGGATGGGAAAATGTTGATGCTGCCCTGAATAGTGAATTCTTCATGCAGGCACTGGGCCCCAGCAATAACCCTGGTAGGTATAATAGTAATAACAATAACATGGACCCAAGTAAACTCAAAAAAGAGTCTTTCTTTACTGTATTAATCTAAGAAGCGTCCACCATTATCTGCTACTGTATACGCTACATGCTCACATAAGTCTTCTGTTACAGAAAACTGAAGATTGAAAAGGGAAACCAAGCCACTTGGGAACAGGCAACGCAGCTGTTGCAGTTAACCAGGTTATAGTATCACCTTGCTGAACTACACACAAAAAGGTAACAGCTATATAATAAATACCATGTGTATAGATTTAGAAATCCAAAATTATCCAGACAATAAAGCAAATAAAATCTATGCTTCATTCCTTGTCAGTAAAATTAAATGGTACACAAGTTCTAGAACTCCTAAGTATTGCCAAAAAAATTAAATCAACAGTGTTTCATCTCATCGTCTCTTAAAAATGTATAGGTAGAGATTTCACCTTACTCTCACTGTCTTCTGATCTAATTCAGGCTCAGCTGGCTGAAGAAACTAACATCTGCTTAGAACCAGGAGGTCTATGAGTCCCTGGGAAAAACACACTATCCTAAGGAACAGCATTTACATCATAGGGTTGGAAGAAAAAAGAGTCAGAATTCATATGTGAAGAAACATTAGCCAATAAATCCCTAAAATAAGAGAGAAGATCTGTGAAGTCCTCTGATGAGGGGTATAAGCATTCACTCATCCATTCCACCACTAAAAAAAGCCTGAATCACAATTTAGTATTTAGTTTAGTGACTTTTAATTTTTAAATCTTTTTAATGAGGGGGTTAATGCTTTATAGTATAATTGACACATGAGTATATTATGCACCAAGACCTCAAAGTTCACTTCCAAACCTCCCTTCCCTCCTCTCCACAGTCCTTTGCTTTAATGCAACACACCATGCACAGGGCACATTTCACTTTGTGTTCTCTCTCTTTTAACCAAGTTCCAAAATAAGAACTATAATAGGCTCATACACCTATGTATCTTTTGGGTTATGTGATTGAAAGTATGTATGACCTGAAACAAATGCATGATGAAAAAACACCCTTAACAAACAAACAAAAAAAAAGGTTTCATATGGGGCCGGGTGGTGGTAGACCTGGTTGAGCGCACATGTTGCAATGTGCAAGGAAGGACCCAGGTTCGAGCCCACCTGCAAGGGGCAAAGCTTTGGTGTAGCAGAGATACAGGTGTCTGTTTTCCTCTCTGTCTCCCCCTTCCAATTTCTGACTGTTTCTATCCAATAAATATAATAAAAAATTTTTAAAAAACCGGTTTCATAATCTTTTTCATCCTTTTTTTTAAAGATTTTACTTATTTATTTATTTGAAAGATTGGGGAGAGTAAGAAAGAACCAGATATCACGCTGGTACATGTGCTGCCAGGGATTGAACTCAGGACCTCATGCTTGAGGGTCTAGTGCCTTAGCCACTGTGCCACCTCCTGGACCACCTCTGTTTCATTCTTAAACACAGATCTGTTGGGGCTGAACAGTGGGACACCAGGTAGGAGGCACATACTGTATCAAGTACGAGGAACTGGGTTCAAGCCTTTGGTCACGACCTGTAGGAAGAAGTAAGTAGTGCTGCAGGTGTTTTTCTTGCTTCCCCCCCATTTTTCTGTCACATATAATGGGGGGCTAGGCAGTGTCACACCAATTTAAGGACACACGTTACCATGCGCAAGTACCAGGTTCAACCCACCCCACCACCTGCAAGGGGACAGCTTCATGAGTGGTGAAGAAGGGACTGCAGGTATCTATCTCTTCCCACCCCCCTCAATTTCTCTCTGTCCTATTAAATAAAGAAAAACAGGGATTCACGCAGTAGCGCAATGGGCTAAGCACACGAGGCACAAATTGCAAGGCTTGCATAAGGATCCCGGTTCGAGCCCCCGGCTCCCCACCAGCAGTGGGGTCGCTTCACAGGCCAGGCGGTGAAGCAGGTCTGCAGGTGTCTTATCTGGAGCTTTCCCCCTGCAGGCAGGGATCAGGGGGCTTGAAACTGCAGCTTTGCGCACTGCAATGTGTGCACTTAACCAGGTGTGCCACCACCTGACCCCATGAACAATGCTTTCTAGCACTTAGCCAGTTTTCCATTATCAAGCAATTAAGTACTGAGAAGGGATAAAACAAAAAACTTGAGAGGGAAGAAAAGCATGCAAACACCTCCTTCCTGAGGGAATTTTTAACATAGAGGCAAAATCTCCTCGTTTACATGATCTCTTTATCGGACTTTGTTTTCAATGCTCCCTAGTTGAGAGTAGAGCATGATCCCCATTCTACAGAAGATTTGGAGAGGCTATGGTGTGTCACCATCATAAGCAAATATGAGTACAGCAAGGACAGGAGTGTCAACCCTAAGTCAAAAATAGATCTAAGGAAGGATGGAAGGACACTGAGATGTTTGTAGGCATTACTTAGGATGCTTTTTTTTTTTTTTTAAGAGGAAGATCTACTGACATACATAAAGAGTTAAGTACTGGAACCACATCTATACTCAAAAGGGATTCAGTTCCTAATCCATCCCATACCCTAATTCAAAGGAAAGCTACTGACAAGTACACAAACAACTGCACAAAGACAGCTTAATTAATGAAAAGACAATTTTGCCAAAGAACTAAACTACAGGGTCTAAATTTTAAAGTTTTTTTGGTAATGCAATGTCTTGCTAAAAATTCTCTTAGGAAAACTACAGGTTTCTGATTTTCTACTCCAACTATCCCTTGATAAAATAAGCTAAATATTGCAATGTCTATCTTCATAGTATTTTTTTTTGCAATATTTTATTACGTTGTTCTCTATTGGTTCAGTCCCAGAAGAATATGTGTGAGGGTTGAGAGTTTCCTGTGCTGAGACAGAAGCCAGGCTACCACTTGCTGCTTGGGTCAAAACCCTTATGAAACTTGGATCTTTCCATTTGTGAAAGACATATACAAATATATTAAGTTGAATGAATTTGGTTTGGAGTCAATCCCAGTCTTCCCCTTGGCCTGAGGGTAAAACTGTCAGGGTACATGCAATCCATTTTTTTAAATTCTATCATTATGAGAGGAATGCTAGATGGAATAATCTAGGAATAATTTTCCTCTGACTTGAATTACACAGTGCATTTTTCCAAAAAATCTAATGGGTTTTAAAATACTATCATATTTAAAAAATATAATAGCTTTAAAATTTTCTTTAAAGGATCACTTAATTTACATGTGTATCAGATTTTGTCTTACCCAATTGAAATATCTGCGAGATGTATAATACATGGAAAATATTCCACAAATTTAGAAAAAAAGTTGTATTTATTTTGGGGGAGAGAGAAGATTTTTACTTTACCTAAAATAGGCCTACTATCTACAAAACAGAGACCCCTAAATCTTTATCTTCACTAATCCAGCCTTTAGGTTCAGGATTAGTCAATAATTTGTTAACTCTTCTTTCAGCCACCAGGTTCCAGATGCTACCATGATGCCAACTGGACTTCCCTGGGCAGACGGCCCCACCAATGTGTCCTGGAGCCCTACCCCACTAGTGAAAGAGGGAGAGACAGGCTGGGAATATGGATCGACCTGTCAAGGCCCATGTTCAGTGGGGAAGCAGTTACAGAAGACAGACCTTCCACATTCTGCTCCCAACAATGACCCTGGGCCCATACTCCCAAAGGGATAAAGAATAGGAAAGCTATCAGGGGAAAGGATGAGATACAGAGTTCTGGTGGTGGGAATTGTGTGGGGTTGTACCCCTCTTATACTATGGTTGTCAGTGTTTCCTTTTGATAAATAAAAATTATAAGAAAAAAATTACAAAAGAGTTAAGAACAAATTTTCTTGAAAAGGGAAATAAGAGGCACTATCAAAGGGAAATTGCCAACAAATTGTACTACAAATAATCTATTAGGTTGGAAAATTCAGGACTCACTTTTGCATACAATAATCAAATCTATACACAAGATGAGAGTGATTGAATCAGGTGTTGCTGATGCTAGATTAGAATTCTAGGATATAGTTTTAGATACTAGTCACAATTTGGAAAACCTATATGCTGTCCAACAAATCATTCAATTCCTCATGTACCCATTTAATCAACCCAGAATTCTGTAATAAGGAAAAATTAAGTGAAAGTTATAAATCACCTCATGTGAACATGTATAAAGCATCCTCACTTTGCCATAAGAATCCAAGTACAAAAAAATTAAACACTTGAGGGTCGGTTGGTGACGCAGTAGGTTAAGCGCACAAGAAAAGGACAAGGACCAGCGTAAGGATCCCAGTTCGAGCCCATGATGAGCAAAGACCTGGGTTTCAACCCCCTGCGCCCACAATATGTACCAGCCTCTGTTCGTCAGAAAAAGGTGTCTTCCTCTATGCTACATGCCAAGGAGGTAAATGAGAAGCACAGTAGCCAACCAATATATACTCCCTCCTCAATGATTTTGCCTTCATCTTACTTGATTACTCATCTTATTTGCATTTAATTTACTTCAGAACTTCAACAAAACACCTATTCACCTACAGAAATCATTATGTATTTACATGGATGAAAATTCCAAAACATTTGTATTGTTTCCAGTGCCCATTTAAAAAACGCAGAGCATAGACAGAATGCACAACCGGTATGTCATCTCCCATTACTTACAATAAATGTATTGACAATTACATGGCACACAAATACATGTGTGTAAATGAAAAGTGATCTGAAAGCCTCATTTTCATATAATTCAACTATTCAGATTCACTAAAATACATCTAGTATATATAAAATCTTCAAGAATGATATGCTCAGATTCTAGAAGATGTTTCCTTGAGAAGCTGGTTCACGAATCTTTTTGTCAAATATGTAGGCACTGTCAAGTCAGCTGCTATCACAATCATGATAACAGCAACTGGCTGTTAGTCCTTTATCATTGCTGACCTTATGAGATAAAAATTATTGTTCATGTTTTCACAAACAAGAAAACTGAAATCTGAAAAGATTCAGTTACCTGGCCCATAGGACTAAGGAACAGGACCATTATTTTAACATAGGCTAACTTTTAAGCTCTTAAATAGTCTAACAGTGGGAAGTATGCCTAACCCAACTTGTGAGGAGAACAAGAGAATAAGTTCTTTTAGTCAACATGGAAACAATTTAGGTCAGTAAAAGGCAAGACGCACAGCTGAGGAAACTGATCATAGTTGCTAGCAATACTTGTAAATTATAAAGATTGTGGCAGTGTCATGGGAAGAAAGATTTTGAGGTGAAAAGAAAAAGGATGGAGGATTTCAAGAACAAAGGAACTTGGGTGTCTCTTGACTTAATCGAGCAAATTCTTCCCTACTTAGAGACTTCCAAATTAAGACATGTATGTTCAAAGTCTAAGTCTCATTGGCTAAAGTGAAGTGCCTTCCTGTGTGTATAGAAAAAGAATTGTCATTTTAATGTAAGCATATATTCCATTTTTAAAATATTTAAATTATATTTATAGTAGCTAGATTCAGATAAAATTGAAAATTTGAAGATAACAATTTGATAGTTAACTACAAAAGTAAAAAATGCATATGCTATTTCTTCTAGCATCGCTACTATTCATAATCTTATTTAAAAACATTTGTTCGTGGGAGTCAGGCGATGCACAGAGGGTTAAAGGCAGGTGGTGCAAAGCACAAGGACCAGCATAAGGATCCCAATTCGAGCCCCCAGCTCCACACATGCAGGGAAGTCGCTTCATAGACAGTGAAGCAGGTCTGCAGGTGTCTTTTCCCCTCTCTCTGTCTTCCCCTCCTTTGTCCATTTCTCTCTGTCCTATCCACCACCAACGACAGCAACAATAAAAACAACGATAAACTAACAACAATGGCAACAAAAGGGAAAAAACAGACTCCCGGAGCAGTGGATTCTGAGTCCCAATGATAACCCTGGAGGTCAAAAAAAAAAAAAGGAGAAAGAAAGGAGGGGACAGACTAAGACATCACAGTTTTCAAGGACATCAATAACAACAACTGTTCATACACACGTACACTCACACACATGCACAGGGGTGATCACAGAAGCAATAAGAAAATAACAGTCCAGAATCTTGATGAACTGTGGTTTCATCATTTCCTTAAGACTAACAGAAAACGAGTTTTGATGATCCTGTGCCGTATATTTTCCTCACTTTTAGTTTACAATATAGTAGAGATCAGTAAGTACACTCTGCATATCCAATAAGCTCATTGAGATCCTCAAATGAGTTTTAAAAGTATAAAATGTCCTGAGAATGGCTGTTTTAACCTATCATTTGATATCTCTAAGTTTTCCACAAATCTATTCAGAAATGCGCACCTGATTACAGGGCATGTAGGTTTAGAATTCCTATCTTTCATGACCCGGAATGTGGTGCAGTGGTAAGAGTTCTGGGCATCTAAGCATCAAGTCTTGAATTCAAGTCCTAGGACCACTGTGACAGAGACATGTTCTGGTTCTCTCTCTCTCTCTCTCCTGCTCATCAATATCTAAATATTTAATTCATAAAACTAGAAGACCCAAAAATCATTCAGTAGCGTAACAGACAGATACATCAGCACAATGTAGTATTACACAACATTTTAACAGCAAAAAAAAAAAAAAAAAAATTGTACTGATTTAAGATAGAAGCTGTGTGGTGGTGGCTCACCCAGTAGATTGTAAATAACTCATGTGTAAGGACCCAAGCTAAAGGATCTAGTCTCACCTGCAGGAGAGTTTCATAAACAGTGGAGCAGTGCTGCAGGTGTCTGTCTCTTACCACACTCCCCCCCCCGCATCAAGAAAGAGAAAAAGGAGGGGAGATAGCATAATGGTTGTTCAAAAACTCTCATACCTGAGGCTCTGGGGTTCAAGGTTTAATTTCCCACACTACCATAAGCCAGAGTTGAGCTTAGGTCTTGGATGGAGAGAGGGAGAGAGGGAGAGAAGAAGGGAGGGAGAGGGAGGGGGAGAGACAGAGAGAGTGTGAGAGACATTACAGAGAAAAGATGAGAGTGAAGAGAGAACAAAAGATTGGTAGAGTCCTTATGCAGGCATTAATAACTCTGGTGGGCAGAGAAAAAAACTTTTGGCTTATGTGTGTGTGTATAATTTATTTAAATACAGACAGCAATTAAGAGGAAGGAGGAGAGAGAAAGAGACACTTGCAGCTCTGCCTCAGCACTTGAAACTTTCCCCCTGCCAGTGGGGAATGAGGACTTGAACCTAGATCACATGTATGTTCAACCAGGTTCCCCATTTATGATATATTAAGGGGGAAAAAAAGCCAACAGCAGAAAAAGTTTGTTTTGTTTTGTTTATATAGAGAACATACTGTGATTCTTGGGTCCCTTAGGGGCAGGCAATAAGGGAACTGCTAGAGGCTAAAGGAGAGATTTTAGGGAGGTGGAGTCAATGAAGACTTGACTTAATATATTCTTACACTATTAGAAAATGTTTCCAACATGAAGCCTTATTTTCATTTTTCTATTGCTACACTTTCAGACAGATGTTTAAAGTGACTAATTATCTCTTATAGAATGTATTCATTCATTATATCGAACTGTCAAGGCTTGAATGTTCAACAGCAGAAAGAATATGCTTGTCAATCTCCTTCCCTAAGACAACTGCATAGCAATTGCTAATGCAGTCCTATTGTGATGAGCATGAGTGGCCATGACTATACTAGGAAACAAAATGAAGAGAAATATGTAACAAAACCTCTAGCAGATGACTCTCACTCACTGCTAGGGCACTAAAGAGTAATATCTGAATTCCTTCTAAGAAAGCCATGGACTAAAAATCAATGTTACTTTTTGTATGTCTAAAGTATTGTCCTTTGAGAGGCTAAGGACACACAAATCCTGAGAGTTTACAGTCAAGTAAATGTAAGTTACACAATAAACACAGTTGACTTGGCTTGCTTGTTTGGTAAGATCTAAGAAAGTCATAATGGAGTAATAAGCTGAGAAAAGTACAGTAGGGGATCTTCTAATAATGGCTTTTTAAGAAAATGCTCAAATAAATGTACATGCAGGTCCAACTAAAAAATAAACCTTTGCAATATATATCGTAGGGGCTTCCTGTGTCTCTGTAGAATAACCAGTGCCAAGGAGGCACAGAATCCAAGGTGGAGGAGGTCCTCCTTAGTTGACTGGTTGACTAAGATGTTATCTCTGAGTGTTCCGGAATGTGGCACAGTCCATAAAGCAGGTACTCTCAAGCATGAGGTCCAGGGTTCAATCCCTGGCCACTCATGTATCAGAATGATGCTCTGTTTTCTCTTTCTTTTTCTCTCTCTCTCCTTCCTCTCTCATTAATCAATAAATACTAATTTTAAGAGAGACTATATCTCCGAGAATATTGCAATGAGGAGACTGAGGATTACAGACTACTTTAGCATTGGTCAAGGTGAAACTTTACTGAAAAGATCCCACCCCATTTTTTCCTCTGTTCCAAATTTATGGGTAATATAACAGGCTCCCCTTAGTCTATCCCTTTTTGTTGAGGGCTGCCCAGTACAGTCTGGCCCTTAAAGAAAAAAAAAAAGTAGAAGAAAAGGAAATCAGATGGAAGAAAGCTGACCTCAACTCAATTTAGTCATTTTTTTTCATTTCTTTAAATTATTTTCCCTCTTGTTGCCCTTGTTGTTTTATTGTTGTTGATCTCATCATTGTTGGATAGGACAGAGAGAAATGGAGAGAGGAGGGAAAGACAGAGAGGATAGGACAGAGAAAGACAGATACCTGTAGACCTGCATCACTGCTTGTGAAACAACTCTCCTGCAGGTGGGGAGCCAGGACTCGAGCCAGGATCCTTAGGTCCTTGCACTTTGCACCACTTGAGCTTAACCAATTGCGCTACCACCTGACCCATGTCATTCATTCTTTGAGTGATTTCATGTTTCCTCATCTCAACTACACTTGTAGACACCACTACACGAAGGCAGAGTGTGTTATCATCTTTTATTATTCAACATAGGCACCATCAAAATTCCTCAAATACTGCTAGAGAAAAATATGACCATTTTTAGTATAAGAAAAATGAGTCTTATCCAAAATCTAACAGATAATAACAGACTAACTCCATGAATACATATTTCAAGTTCAAGGTTTTACACCTACCAATCCACAAAGCACCTCTTTTAGTCTAAAGGCCCAGAAAAGGCCCAACTGAATTAACTGAAAGGATAAAAAGCAGCACTTTCAAATATCAATAAATTATGAGGCCAGGCAACGGCGCACCTACCTAAGCATACATATCACCATGTAGAAGGACTAGGATTTGAACCCCCATACCTCACCTGCAGGGGGGTGGCTTCACATGTGGTGAAGCAGGTCTGCAGTTATCTCTCTTGCTCTCCCTAACTCTTCTCCCCTCTCAATTCTGCTGTCCTGTCAAATAAAATAGGGAAGAAAAAGGAAAAAATGGCTGCCAGGAAGTATCGATGCATAGTGCTGGCACTGACACCCAGTGGTAACCCTGGTGACAAAATAAATAAGTAAATAAATATGTTTTTGTACATTTCTAGATAAGTACTTAGCAGACACCTGCCTGTTTTTTTTTTTTTTTTTTAAGTATTATGAAAGTTTGTTTTTGGTCTTTGGTGAGGAAGTATCACCAGGGTTTTATAACTCTGGGGCAACTTTTTCAGAGAAAAAACACAACACTGAAGCTTTCTCCAATGTGGTGGGAGCTGGGCTTGCACCTAGGTCATGTGCTTGGTAACACAAGCACACTATCTGGGCAGCTATTCTGGCAGCGCTGAAGGCCAGACATCTGTATAGGAATATAAAGCCAAGAGCTGGTAATTTTGCTTAAAGCGGGGGTGGGGAGGGGTCAGAACTACAACTTGTAATCCCCTTGGAGGAACATTAGCATTAATTATCTTATAGCTACTATGTACTACTACAGTATTACAGTACTATGTAGTTAAGCAAACAATGGTTAACTTATAGTCTAATAAAAAATATTAACATTTTATAAAAGCAGAGTGAAATGTTAGTTTACTGACAATGACTACGTCTGTGTACAACTATTTTCAGTGAATCTGTGGCCCTGAACAGGGTATTAACCTATTCTCTTTACTTTACCAGTTTTCTTTATTTCTAAAAGCTGACGGATCACAAGTTGGCAGTACCTAGTGTACAAGTAAGTTGGAGGGACAATTCCCCAAAATAGACTTGAAATAGCTTTTAATTCCACAATACAAAATTCTTTCCAAAAGAAAACCTTTCATCTTAAGGAAAAGTAATTAAAAATTGAAAGAAGCACTAGGAAAAGTTCACAAGAAAAAAAGAACTCTAAAACTTTATATTGATTTAAAAAAAAAAAAAGTGGACCGGATGGTGGCACACCTGTTTGAATGCACATTTTATAGTGTGCAAGGACCCAGGTTTGAGCCCCTGGTCCCTACCTGCAGGGAGAAAGTTTTGTGAGTGGTGAAGCAGGGCTGCAGGTGTCTCTCTGTCTGTCTTCTTCTCTATCACTCCCTTCCTTCTCGACTTCTGACTATCTCTATCAAAATGATGATGATGACGGTGATAATAATAATTATAATAATAATAGCCACCAAGAGTGGAGTCATCATGTCTGTATTCAGATCCAGTGATTACCCTGGTGATGATAAATAAATAAATAAATTCTCCTGAAGAGAACTTAAAGTAAGCTAAACTTTAAGATACCTACTAAAAAACTGAATCCAAATCTTAAACCTGTCTGGGATGGCAAATGTGGCATGTCCCAATATTCATGCTCAAGTCATTTTCCTCAAAAAACAAACAAACAAAAAACCACCCTCACAAAACCATAAAAGACAGCACTACTTTATATACAGAAAATGCTCCATGTGCAGATGATTAGGGGCAGGTGGGACCATGAGTCAAATAATGACAAAGCATTTTTAATCCCACCCCCGACGCAGTCATGAATCTTAACAGTTAAAAATAAGACCCTCTAGGGAGCAGATTTCTCATTTCATCACTTAAGGCCATGGCCTACTTCCTACCTCCCTTCTTTTTTGCTACTTGTCAGTAGAGACGAAGGCAGGAAAGCAGTTCATGTAATTGGCCCATTTCCAGGCTGAAAGCAAATCTGATGATAAATTAAGTGGAGAGAAAGCTGGTGGGATAAACTGCTCAAATTCACTGCTTTTGTGAGGCTAGCTCTTCACACACAGCACTCACTTGAAAAATCATACAATCTAAAGCTAACCTGCACTCTATCCTTCAAAGTTTTTTATATTATTTTTTCTTCTGATTTTAGATATTCTACAATAAATTAATGTCATATGAACACATAGCCACATCCAATTTTAGCTTACAAGTTCCATTTGACATACTATTTCAACACAAAAATAGGTTTAAAACACGTGTAGCTAAGAAACTGACAAATGCAAAACAAACAAATGATTATTGACACGAATCTTCAGTTAAACTAAAACCATAGTAATTTGGAAGCACATATGCATCCCATTGTTCATAGTTGCACTATTTACAATTGCCGAAATATGGGCTCAAACTAAATGCCCACCAACAGATGACTGGATAAATAATTTCATGGATATATACTCAAGGAAATACTATTTGGCCAATAAAAAAAAATGTGATGTTGTGTTGCTCAGGACAAATGGAATGAGATATTATGTTAGGTGAAATTTTTTTTAAGGAAAAAAAAAAAAAGGTGAGAGTGGGGGTAGATAGTGTAATAGTTATGAAAGCAGACTCTCATACTTCAATCTCTGTAGTCCCAGGTTCCATCTCCCATATCACCATAAGCCAGAGCACTGCTCTGATTGTAAAAACAAAAAAGGAAAGAAGAGGAGAGGAGAGGAGAGGAGAGGAGAGGAGAGGAGAGGAGAGGAGAGGAGAGGAGAGGAGAGGAGAGGAGAGGAAAGAGAAAAGAAAGGAAAGAAAAGAAAAGAAAAGAAAAGAAAAGAAAAGAAAAGAAAAGAAAGAAAAAGAAAAATGGTGTGATGGCACAGGAATTTTGATGGCAGGTACAGTGAGTTGTACACATGTAGATGTGTGACTACACATAAAACACAGTATCTTGAGGAAAGAAAGGAAGAAAGAGAGAGAGAAAGGAAGGAATGAAGAAATGAAAGGAAAGGAAAGGAAAGGAAAAGGGGAAGGGAAAGGGAAAAGGGAAAGGAAAAGGAAAAAAAAGGAAAAGGAAAAGGAGGCATATCCTTTCCTTCTCCCTCTACTGAACAATGTAATAAGCCACAAACATGCTCCTGAGAGTTTCTATGATGATTGTTAGCTGGTCTGAATTTTCACAAAGCTACAAGATTGAGACAGATGACATGACAGAAGCAGAAGTCTACTTGAACAAGTCCTTGAGTGCATGTAGTTTTGGTGGATTCAAGGTACTTCTGCAGCAGACGTTGTTTACAAGCCTATTATTTAACACTGGGAGACTCTACCAAAAGGCTTCACACATCTTGTGATAGCTACTTTAACAAAGCTGAGCCTGATATGGGCAGCACTGGAAGAAATACGGCTATGTGCATTTTCCTGATATAAAAACTATGTTAAAAATATCTCCTGGCACCAGGAGACTTGTAAAAGAATGTCCATAGTTCTATTCAGTGCAAGGTCTATCAACAACAGAATGAACAAATAAATAGTGGTGTTCTCATACCTAGAATACTCTGGAGCTGTGCTGTTCAATAAAGTAGCCCCGAGTCACATGGTGCTATGGAGCCTTTGCAATATGGCTATAGCATAAACTGATATATGCTGCTAAGTGCAAAACAAGAGCAACAGATTTCAAAAAATGAGAAATGTAAATATAACAACATTTTATTCACTGGGTATTTATGAATACTGTACTTAGTAATCTGAATGCTCAAGCAATTCTTATGGAGACTGGAGTAAATACATTAACATTAATTTTACTTGCATTTTTAACTATATTCATGACTCATAATTCTTTCCTTAATTTTTATTATATTTATAGTCTTTATTATATTTCTACTGGACAGTGCTGTCCAGAGAAAATAAAACTAAAAATACAAGAAACAACCTGGGTAAACAATACAAACATAGCTTTGAGTAAAAGAAGCCAGAGAAAGTCAGATAGAACTAAATAGTTAGACATACCAACAGTAACAAAATACAAAAGTATTACCCTGAAAATCAGACAGTGGTTATCATTGTGGAAGAGAAAGGAGCTTGTGACTGGGAGAGGCCATGTGAACCACCATCAGGTGTTTGAATGCGGTCTCTTACTTGTTGTGGCTGTGGGTTTACTTTGTTAATCTACACATTCCTACTTTATTCACATTTCCATGTTATAATCTTGTGCTGTTTTAAAAAACTTTTAAAGAACTTATCTCAGTGGTATGGGAGGTGGCGCAGTAGATAAAGTATTGGACTCTCAAGCATGAGGTCCTGAGTTCAATGCCCAGTAGCACATGTACCAGAGTTATGTCTGGTTCTCTCTCTCTCCTCCTATGTTTCTCATTAATAAATAAAAACTTTAAAAAAATAACTTATCAACTTATCTCAAACTACTTTCTCTAAACACTTAAATTACCTTTTAAATTTTTTTATAATCTTTATTAGATAGAGGTGGAAATCGAGGGGAAGTAGAAAGATCAGAGAGACACTTGCAGTCCTGCTTTACCACTTGTAAAGCTTCCTCCCTGCAGTTGAGGATTGAGGGCTTGAACCCAGGTCCTTGACCATTATAACATGGAACAGGTGCTCTACCACGCAGTCCCCTAAATTACCTTTAAAAAAAAAAAAAAGAACTGAGTGACTAGTCCTGTCTCAAATCAAATAATTATGCCACCATGCTACGTAACTGAAATAGTGTTATATTCTTTAACATATTTTAAGCTGTGCTTAAATGTTATTCAAAGCACAACACCTATAACTTAGTGATATAATTTATCATGCTAATGTACTGTATGAAATATTTTGAATGTATTTTTTAAAAGTTGTATAATCCTCTGAGTCAATGTATTTGCAGTGCATAAAAGTGATGAGTGTATAAATAACATGTTTAATGTACAAAAGATGTAAAAGAATCCCTTTATTTACTATTATACATGACACTACTCATATCTTAAACTCTCTAAACAAACTCTAATATTATTACAAAGATAATTCATTTACTTAGCATGAGGTGTCTGGCAGAATCTTTCTTGCCTTTGAAAATAAATTTGAAAACAAAAGTTAAAAAAAAATTCTGAGTATGAACAAATCCCATTTATTGACAATAACGGACACAGGTGAATTAAATAACCATTTCCCATAACTAATATCTACTACTCAATGAAACTTTAACAGTTTTAAGCATATAAGAATCAAGCTTTAATAAAGAAGAGATTTCTCTGGGTACAAAAAGCTTGGCGCCTAGTGGAATGTCTGAAATACTTCAAAAGAAACATTTTAGAATGCAAAGATAAACTTTAAAAAAATTCTCAGCTACCTAAGAGAAATGTTAACTTTGATAATTCAACTTTATTCATTTCTATGCAGAAGAGTTGAACTCATCAACAACAACAAAAAATCTAGAAGTCTAATAGAATGAATTACTCACCATGAACTTGGTTGATTTCTGAATTTTGTGAGAGAATTTCATCTGCTAATTTCTGAGCAGTTGGCAAAACTTCTGTATGGTGCACTGTGATCAAATACTGTACAAACTTTTGTAATTGGTCTCTGTTCATTTGAAAGAGTGTCTCTGAAATGGGAAGATGCAGTTTGACCTGATCTGGCTTGCGGATGCGGTATAAAGACAGTGCCACAACATGGGCACAATAAAATATGTCCTTGTTTCCACAGCTACAGGTCACTGAGGTAATTTTGCAACGATCAAAGCTGATGGCCACGTTGCAAACTGTTTCTGGCTCTGATTGTATTGCAGGTTCTGTCACCGTGCCACTCAAGTGGAAACCTATGTGAAAGAAAGAGAGGAAGATAGTTTAGCTTCTGCACTCAATGCTACGAAATATTCTAATTCTTTTAAATATGGAGTACTTGATTGCAACAAAGGGGGAAACACGTGCCAAATTTTATTGTCTAGTAAAAATATTCATGCCATTCAAACCCCACCACTTTACACTTACTTCACAAAAAAACAACACACTTGTTGCAGTATTCAGCACAACCATATGAAAATACTGCAGTACGTGACACTACCATCGTATGGTATAGGAAATTTTTAGATCACACCACCAATAAGCCAGAATTACTGAGTGGTAAACCAGAGAAAAATTGCCATACATAGGTGATCTTCTATCCCCCTTTTTCATATTTCTTTTTAAAAATATTTATATATTTATTCTCTTTTGTTGCTCTTGTCGTATTGTTGTTGTTATTGATGCCGTCATTGTTGGATAGGACAGAGAGAAATGGAGAGAGGAGGGGAAGACAGAGGGAGAGAAAGATAAGACACCTACAGACCTGCTTCACCGCCTGTGAAGCAACTCCCCTGCAGGTGGGGAGCCAGGGGCTCAAACCAGGATCCTTATGTTGGTCCTTGCGCTTTGCGCCACATGCACTCAACCCGCTGCACTACTCCCCTCTCCCCCCTTTTAAAAAAAAAAATCTACTTAAACTTGAACAGGAAAGTTCAAATTTTTTTCTAAACAAATTCTTCCTTTCCTTCTACCTTGGTTCCTGGCAAGAACCAGCCTCTTCCAATCAACACTAACTTTGCAGTGGGGGAGGTAGCCTTTTCACAAGCACTGGTAAAAACAAATGTTTTCTTAAACATTTCTTTCTGCAGCTATACCTAGGAGCATTTGTCTGCTGACAGAACTGCTCAAGTCCATCAGATCTTACATTCAGCCAAGGCCACAATAATGACCATTATCTTTCCTTTCATACAGAGTAAAGTTCGTACAGATTTAAAGATGTTAAATGTGTGCACACACACACAGGCATATAAAAGACAATCAGCAAGGGGGTTTAGAAGCTACATAGCTCAAAATTAGAAGCACACAGGAATCTTCCGAACCTCCCTGGCCGATAACCATCTGGTCACTACTCATAATGGTCCAGAGATGAAACATTTACCCTACAAAGGCATTATTACTACTTCCCCTTTAGATAGTGAGAGCCTGAGCTTATAGTGAACTGAAATTACCTCCCACTGCCATCAGTTGATCCTGGCCTGTTTGGTCAGGGAGCAAATGCTCCTTACTCGTTTTACTTAAACGTACAGAAGCTCACCCTAATTGGGAGTGGGGGGGATATGGGTTAGGAGAGTAGACATCCATTCAGTGTTTTTATCTATAAAAACCTCATTCTTCTTGGAGGTCAAGGATAATAAACCTCAGGAGAACTCCTTTGGGAACCTCCCTGACACTAAACACAGATTCACCTTAAGACTCTGAAAGAAACCTGAATCCTCCAATATGAAGCCTCTGGCCCACACACGCAACAGGCTCTCTCTGCCTTCATTAGTTATAAAACCTGAGTAAAAGTCATCAAGTGGGACATAATTTCTTCAGTTCATTCTCATTCACAAAAGAAGGATCTTAACTATGTAAGAACTCTGGGAGGGATAGTACACATGGAACTGAAGAGATGGCATAGGGTCATAGTCAAGATGTTGGCTGCAGGCAGGGCAGAGCTCAGCGGGTCTTACGTGCATGAAGACCATGGTGTTAATGCCCAACATTGCATATATAGGAGCAGTGCATTGGACTATCATATGAAATAGAGAAACAAAGTTTTACAAAATATATGATGCCTAGAGTTCACATGTATGACATAGGAACCACATACACTGTTCTGATTTCATGCAATTATGCTGATAGGGAAGCCCACACATTATCCATTTTCATTACATTATACATTTACTATTCTCACAAAGTTCTTAAAAAGTAAACTATAAACAATTCTGACCTCTAGAATAATTTCTCAAGAAATATGAGGCCACAAATAAACACATACCCATATTAGAACAACTACTTCATTAACCTAATATTATCAAAGATCAAGATGTTTAATGAATGAGGCTGCACTAGTCATAATTGTCAAGGATTGGAAGCAACCCAAATGTCCATCAGCAGAAGTGGAAAAGAAGTTATGGGATGGGAGTCGAGCAGTAGCGCAGTGAATTAAGTGCAAGGACCAGCATAAGGATCCTTGTTTGAGCCCCTGGCTCCCCACCTGCAGAGGAGTTACTTCACAGGCAGTGAAGCAGGTCTGCAGGTGTCTATCTTTCTCCCCCTCTTTTCTCCATTTCTGTCTGTCCTATCCAACAACAATGACATCAATAACAACAATAATAACTACAACAATAAAACAAAGGCAACAAAAGGGAATAAATAAATAAATAAATAAAAATATTTAAAAATAAAAGAAGCTATGGGACATACCACTGTTAAATCACTAACAAGAAGTAAAGTAAAGATGTTTTGTGAAGGATCATTTTGGGTATATATTTCAAGTCCTCAAACTGCTTTGCATTGCAGACTGGGAAACGGCACAGCAGAGAGAGCTCTATCCCCAATGCTCCGGTTTTGATTCCTCATATTCATATTTTCTCCCACCTCTCCTACTAATAAGTAAATTTAAAACATCCATATTCTAACCTTTTCTGTTTAAAATAGATCTAAATACTGTTGAGTTTTACCTTGCCAGAATACAACTCAACATTGAGAATTCTGCCAAATGAGGAGGGCTGCACTCTGTAGAGTGGACAACTGTAAGAGGCAGTATTTTGAAATAGTAAATAATAATAATAATAATGAATAGAGCCTAACAGTAATCATGAAGACTCCAGTCCTGCATTGTCGGCCATCTTTAGAGAAGAGTCAGTGTCTAACTTGTCTATCTCTATGGAAGATACTTAATTCTCAAAGGAGGGTTATGGGGACGGGGAAGTGGTTCATCTTACTTTTAGTCTAGAATGGTTAATATTGCTAGAAGGTAAGAGGTTTTACCTAAAATACAGGAAATTTTCATACACATAGGGAAAACCAGTGTGCTAATTTTTTAGGAGTATGTAATGCTGAGTCCATATACAAGAATTCCGTCAAGCCTTAGTTTAGCGTTGTGGTGTGCATTTTGCCTCCTCCAATGGGCAAGTGCTTTTGAAAACAACTCACTCTAGTTGAGTCTTAATCAAACCAAAATACTCCAAAAGAGAGAAATTTTCTACTTCACAACTCCTATCATGATATAAAAAACCTTTTCCTCACCTCCTTCCCACCGCCAGCTGGTCTTATCTCTCATGTACAGGATGACTTGAAACAAAATAATGCTCTTGAGGATGGATTTCTGCCCTTTTGAATTTTGACAAACCTTGACAACATGCTAGTTTTGGGGGCTGAAAGTGCAAGATTTCCTTCTGGGATATGATATTACCTAAGGTCACAAAAAGAGGCGATTCAGCGCTGTTTTCAAATAACTATATAACTAAACTAGAGAAATCATATAAATATTTTTCTTATCATTACTTGCTGTATAAAATCTGTCAAAGATAGTCAATTCCCAAATACAGCAGACCTCACAGAGTAATCAAACTGTTTTTATCATCATGTCACCAGAGAGTCCAATAAAATAGTATTCATATTCTCAGTTTACAGGAACTAAAGAAACAAAGCAGACACCAAGGCATGGTGTTGGACAAGCCTGGGTAATATTATACACTTTAAATCACATCAAGTTGCTCTAATGCTGTGTACTTTGGGCATGTTATTTAACCTCTCTGAGTCTTGCTCTACTCAGGTACAAAATGTGACTAGAAATACCTCCTCAAGTTGTTTGGGAGAATTAAGATGAAATAACATATGTAAAGCACCTGGAACATTGTAAAAATGCTCATTAAATTTTATTAACCTTTCCTTCCCTTCCCACCTGGAGAAACAGTAGAAGGCTATTTAGATGCATTCCCTCCATCTATAATACCTTTTCTAATCTAAAAATCTAGGGGTGGGTGGCTTTTGACTTGTCATCTAGACTGGAAATAAACACAGCCTTTGAGAATGTCTGACGTGATCAGAGAAACACTACTACTGATAGTACCATTGCTGTTTGAGTATGGTAGTAATAATCTTCAGTTGATAAGCATCAAAAACACAAAAACAGTTAACAATTACTTTCATACAGGGAGGAAACAGAGGTTAGGGGATTTCTGTTTTTAAAAAGTGAACATACATACTTGGAAAATGTTGTAATGTGGTGATTCCAAAGTATGGCCAAGGGCAAGTAAGTCCCTGAGACCCTTTCAGGAAGTTCACAAGATCAAAAATCTTTCCACAACTCCACCCAGACATCATTAGCCTTCTCAACTCTCTCATGAGTGTGCATTTAGTTTTCCAAAAGCTACATGACACCATATAAAAGCTACATGATATGACAAGTCAAAATACAAACATACAGGAAAATCTAGCTCTATTTAAAAATATATTAATAACCCAACCATATGTTGTCTGCAGGAACCCCATATAACTCAACAAGAGAAACACAGACTCAAAGTGAAAGGATGGAAAACTATCGTACAAGCCAATGGACGACAAAAAAAGGGCAATCTGACACGACAGACCTTAAAACAAGTAAAAATTTAAAAGACAGGGATGGACATTACTTAATTCTCAGAGGATCAGTCAATCAAGAGGTCTTAACAATTATTAACATCTATGCACCCAATGAGAGGCCATCTAAATACATCAAACATCTACTGAAAGGGATACAGCAATATATTAACAGCAACACAGTAATAGTAGAGGATTTCAACACCCCTTGGATGCTATACCAGAAACTATGAAATACCTTAAAGGAAAATACTGGCAGAACTCTTTTCCATTTAAATTTTAAAGGCACCCTCAATGAAACAAATCCAATTAAAAAAAAAAGGTGAAGAAACACAAAGCAGAACTGGGACTGAGTCTGGTGTATTGCACCATTAAGGACTCTGGGGTGGGGGTGGGGGTGGGGGGGACTCAGGTCCTGCAACATGATGACAGAGGATGACCTAGAGGGACACTGAACTATTAAATGGTGGTTATGCAAAGAAACTCTTATTCCTGAGGCTCCAAAGTCTCAGCTTCATGGTGAATTCACTGTCTTTACCACATCTTGAATGGAGCTCACAGACATCATGTTAAGTGAAATACATCAGAAACAAAAGGAAGACTATGGGATGATCTGACGGGCAGAAGTTGAAAAACGAGATCGGGAGGGAAGACTCTAAGCAGAACTCGGACTGGAGCTGCTGTATTGCACCAAGTAAAAGACTGTGGGGTGGGGGGAGGGTTTCAGGTCGATGGCAGAGGAGAACCTAGTGGGGCTTGTATTGATATGCTATGTATGTACAAACTATTGTATTTTACTGTGGACTGTAATGGTTATTATTAATGGTTATTAACCCCCCCAAAAGATATTACTATATATACCTATATATTAACAAATGTCTGCACAACACTCCCACTCACCCCAACTAAAGCCCTTCTCTGCCATCCTGCAGTCACCCCTTTCATTAAAATTGGGGTGGGCGGGGGGAGAGAGAACTAGTTACTTTTTCAAAAAGGTATGTTATTTATGTTAATGCATTCAGTATTGTTATTTTAAATGTTTTTCTTTTTTTCCTCAGTTTTAATTTCAGACACAGCAAAGAGCAACTGGCATATTCTTAGCAAGCAACCACTTGGAGAGGGAATCCTGAATATTTAATGGATTATAGTACAGTCTTTGACAAACACAGGTACAACCTCTCACCTCCCCTTCGTAGCTGTATGGGAGACAGTTGCTTCTCCAACCTAGGGTAGGGCCCTCCCCAATCTTACACCAGGGAACATCCCCACCCCCAATGTTCTTTTTTCTTTTTAATATTTTATTTATTGATTTATTTATTCCCTTTTGTTGCCCTTATTGTTTTACTGTTGTAGTTACTGATGTCATCGTTGTTGGATAGGACAGAGAGAAGTGGAGGAGAAGAGAGAGGGGGAGAGAAAGACAGACGCCTACAGATCTGCTTCACTGCCCCTGCAGGTGGGGAGCCGGGGTCTCGAACCTGGATCCTTGCGCCGGTCCTTGCACTTTGTGCAACCTGCCCTTAAACCACTGCGCGACCACCTGACTCCCACGCATCCCAATGTTCTTTCATCCCATTCCTCTCCCTCAGTCCCTACAGCCACTCCAAGTTTTGTCTAAGGCTTTCTGTTACTGTCCTCTTTTCTTAAGTTCCACCTATGAATAACAGTATTCAGTACTGGTCTTTCTCTTTCTAACTTGCTAACTCAAATGATACTTTCAAATTCTGATCAAGATATTAGAAAGGAGGTAAGGAGATGACCTCTTCATATTTAGTGGCTGCACAGTGTTCTATTTTAAATATGTACCACAACTTTCTTAGCCATTCCTATGTCATTGGGCATCTGAGTTGATTCCAAATTTGGGCTATAACAGGCTGTAATGCTATGAACATAGGTGTGCACAGATCTTTTAAAATAGCTATCTTCGTGTTTCTCAATATTTTATTTTTTTCATGTGGAACCAGTGGCTCCTACATTTACAACTTCAGTATTATTTTACCCAAGGGATGAGAACAAGGGAGAAGATGAAAGGGAGGGAGGGATGGAGGGAGTAAGTAAATCAGAAAGAAACACCACAGTACTGTAGCCTCCTCCATTACCATAGCATCTCCCAGGGTTGTGTACAGGACAAGATACACACCATACAGGTGATCTATCTCTCCATCCCATTCAATAACTATCAGGTGAGACCCAAAAGTTGAAGAGCTGCAACTATAAAAACTATTCAGAAATGGAAGAAATAATTCATCTCCTCTGGAAAGCTATTGAAATGGCAGTATTTCTTGTTGAATCTTAGTATAAGAGTCAGCAGAAAAACACTGTGGAGACAAACTTCTCACACATCAACACAGATTCAAATTATCTACACTCTTGCCATTAATGGAGATTAAAGTTTCTGAAAGTATTTAATAGTTCAATGTTACACTAACATTGAACATAAGCTTTTCTTGAAAGATTTTTCTATCTCTAAAGTTAGATTTTAGTTACATTTTAAAAGGAAGAAGATCCATGATTATATTAGAATGACAAAAACTTTTAAAAATAAAACACAAAAGATTTCTCTACCCCACCCCGAGATCATTTTACTGGGAGAATAGTGATTTATTTATTTATATTTTTTCCACTGAATTTAGTGAGTCCTTTATATATTTTGGCAAGCTATTAGCCCTTGATCTGATAAATGGTATACAAAGATGTGATAAATGGTATACAGAGATCTCCTCCCATTAAATACTTTCTGTTTTAGTGATTTTTGCCTTTCCTTTTCAGGAGCTTATCAGTCCCACTAGTTTATTTTTACTGTTGTTTTCCTTGCTAGTAGATTTGAGTCTCTGAAGACATCTCCAATGCATATAGATTGTGAAATGTTCTGCCAAAGTCTATTTCTATTTATTTGACAGTTCCTAGTCTACGGTCCATATCTTTGAGCCATTTGGAATTTCCTTTTGTGTCTGATGATAGCACAAACAATTTCTTACGGTTGACCATTGATACATATTATGCATATGTGCTCAGTTAACTAAATATGGTTACAAAATCCAAGCATTAGAACATTTCTAAGCTAAAATAAACTGGTAGAGAAGAAATAAACACAATAAATCGACTGTGTTCAGGGGACATTCTTTCCATTAAAAATATGTACCCACGTAACATATTCTTCGATGAAAAAGAATTTAACAGAAGCATGGTGTAGTACTTACACAAATACATCTTTCACCCTTCTCCTAGATAAAAAGAAACCCTGGGGAAATTAGAGACAGAAACTAAGGCAGTGAAATATTATGGCTGGAAGGTTGGCATGGGCAGTAGGTTTATTTTATTTATTTACTTATTTTTGTATAAAAGTGCAAAAGTGCTAACATTAAACACTTTCACAGCAAAGTATTCATTGGCTAAACTCCCTCCATTAAATGTATAGTAACCAATACCTGACTAAGTGTTCCTGGTAAAACAAGTTAATCATTGTCTTCCACACTCCCTAACTTTTACCTTTCTGAACTCTGAGAACTACTAAACTTAAAGCCATAAAAGCAAGTCAAGTTACAGTGATCACTTTTAAAAACAAAAAGAAAAAAAATTAATTCAAACCGAATAATTATCAGAGCAGTAATACAACAGATCTGGGGTAAAAGAAATAAACTCAACTTAAAAAAAAAAGCCAAAATATGGTATTCCTTTAACTCTATAATTTTCTCAAAGGGAGAGACTATATTCTGTGAGCTAATTAAATCCTGTATCCCCAATTTCTAATAGTAAGCTTAGGAGATCTTGCTGGAAATCACTAATGACGTGGGTTCCTATCTTTGGGGGGGGGGGGTGGATTTTAGAGAAAAGCTCTATTTGAAGGTCCACCTTAAAATGGTCTATTTGGAATAGAATGGTTCTTACACTTCACTAATATTTGTGAGAAAGACAGTGGCAAATTAAAGCAGAGACCAGACTGTAAACCAAAGCCACACATACAAACAACATAAAAGTTTACTGAGCATGCATTGGAAGGGCTCAACCAAAAAAGTTCTCAGGGGAATCCTGTTCCACATTGGTTTTGTTCTTGTTAATGTAGATTCTTGCACTATTTCATAAGGATCCATAGCATCAGAATAAGTATTACACAGCATTTATTATTTCAAGCTGAGGGGGGGGATACTTATCCAATTAATTTAGCTATCTGCAATGGGTAACAAGGAAAAGCACAAATTTAAGAGAAATGCATATTGAGTTAAAAAAATCATAAAGGATTCCCCACCATGACTATTATCATCACCATCAAGTGATTTTCCAGAATTTATTTCTGCATTTTAACATGCATATTTGAGAGAAACAAACATTGCCCACCCTAAAGTTCTGGGTGGGCAGCCAAGAGGCTGATAAACAAATCAGGAAGGGTTTGAGTTATGCACAACCATAAAGTTCACAAGGCCCTTAGGAATCTAAATTATGCGCCTCAATCTCTTAAATTCCACTTTCTCCGATGCCAATCTTTTCAATGCAAGTAAAAAGCCTTCCACTTAGAGACCAGTCAGAATGCAGCCGCTACAGTTCAGTGCTCCTTCTACTTCCCCTCCTTTACTTGGAGGTCTCAACTGCTGCCCACCTGTAAAGCGAAATTCAAGCTTATTCAAGAGGCTTTGGAGCCCAATCCCCTCCACACACCTCTGTCTCATTCCCCAGAACCCAAGTTTACATGGAGGTGGGGCAGGAGACCCTTTTTATCTATTTATTTCCTATTGTTGCTTACATCAAAACTATCTTTAGAAGTGACATATAAACAATGTTCAGCCCATGTCCAGAATTCTGACAGTGATAACACACCAAACGCAAGCACTGATGGTCACTAATGTTGCCCTACTGAATGGTTGAGCTCTTGGGCAACACTGGCAACAGCACACTTCCGGAATTTCTTTAGCCTATAGGGACTCAGCCATAATTATGACTCAAGTCACACTCCAGAGAAGACAACGAATTATAGTACTCAATGTAAGACACAGTAGACAGGCTAGACTTCTAACTATAATTACAGCCATTATCTAATGTAGCATTGTGGGTAAATTAATATCTATCTTATTTCCTCTTTTCTCGTGTATTAAATAAGGGGAACAAATTATATGATTTCTCGAAAAAAAAATGTGGAAGTACATTATTACAGTAATATAAAACTACCTATCACAGGATGAATTCTGGCAGTTTCCACACTCACATAAGGCCTTACTCTTTGCTACAGAGTTGAAACAATGGTCATCTGAAATGACAAGCAAATAATGGCTTAAGGAATAGAAGAGAATCCATAAATACTATTCCAGTGATAGTCACAGTTAATAGGCATTTGGGGGGAACTTTAAAGCTTTGATACGCAACAGAAAACTTTATCTACATATCTTTTAGACATCTGTCTATAGTTGGATCCTATGACCTATCTTTTTTGCTATGCCCTATATCTAAACCTCAATCTAACCTCAATAGTCCCAGATTGCATTTATGTGGCTGCAGTTTATCTGTGCTAAATATATAACAAAAAATGTTGAGAAATATAAATAAAAAGCCCATTAAACTGAAATAAATATATTCTCTTGTTTGCCTTTACCATCTGAAAAAAAAAATGTGTTCTTTCACTTACTACCTATTAAATATCATGTATATGAGTGGCCATACTACTCAGCAGTCACTTCCCTAATCCCCTATCTTGGTAACAGGCAATGTACAGGTCTCCAGGGAGGCATACAAGAATAACAAGGATTCCAGTTCTGAGAAGTCACTGCAAGATTTTGTAAACTGATAGCCAAGAAATCAGATCAGAGTTGGACTTGGAAATAAAAGTCAAAATACAGGCACTCTTTCCCCAAACTGCAGGTATTCACTCAAAGATGTAATCCTCAGATGTGATGGAATTTTGAATTAAGTTGCATTCAACACCACCCTTTTGGAAACTCAAAGTAAACATTAAAATTGTAAGAACTTATACAATGAAGGAACTCCTAGGTAGGGAAAGTAATGGAGCAGTAGTAGCAAACAAGACTTCCATGTGAAAGGTCCCAGGTTTGAGCCTGCTATACTCTAGAGCAATAGTAATGAAAAGTAATCTGGGGGAGAGACTTGAGTATTAATTCCACCTCTGCAAATATTGATACCAACCTGTTTGATCATGATTTACCCACCACATTTTCTTTTTTGGTTAAAAGATATTTTTTTATCTTCTGTTTTGTGTGTAGGGCAACACAGAGAGCACCACCGCTCCCACTAGAATCTGAATAAGGGCTCTAGAGTCTCTACAAATATGCATAGCATAATGCAAAGTATTCCAGAGTACAAGACTGCTGTAATCTGTTCATTTATTTAAATTAAGCACCCCTACAGATCTTCCTTCCCATAGACATTCTGAAGTATTCAGGTGATAAGCATACCAACAGAAAAACACACCCCACTCACATTCAAAATACATGATAAAAACTTGGATGTTTGCCCCAAAATTTACTTCCTGTTATTCATAACACTTTCAAGGACACATTTAAAAGATCAATATAATTGTATTAAAGAATACTTACCTAATTCATTTCCAAGACACTTAGAGATAAGTGAAATGCCTGATTAAGTGCTCATGTACTTTGAGGCAACTACATTCATCTAAGCTCAAAAGACTATGCTTTCCATTCATGTGAGGAGACTTACGTATAGCTGGCATATTATTAGCACAAATGGTAAAACAGAAACAATTCTAGAATAGCCTTTTAATGAAAAGTTACAGACAAAATGATGAAAACTTTATGTATATGACCCAATAACTTGATCGCTACTGTAATTTATCATGTAAATCAAAATAACACAAGTGCACGTCAAAATGTAGTATTTCAATTAACATAAGAAACCAATGAAAAAGTATGTGATCTGCTTCCTTGATCAGTTCAATTTTTGTGCTTTCAAATCTGCTTTACTTGCCTAAAATATGAAAATACTACCTGACAAGATATTTTTCATACCATAGTCAAGAGCAAGAAAACCTACGAAATTAATTGTGTTGCTAGTTTTCAAGTTCTGGAGTTTTACGCAAAAGGTACAATGTCTCATTATAGTTCAAACTAATTTCTCTGGCAAAGTCTGAACACTGCTGCATGAGATTAAAATAAACTTGCTTCCGGCTGGAGCGGTAACATAGCGTGTTACGCGCACATGGCGCAAAGTGCAAGGACCAACATTAAGGATCCCTGTTCGAGCCCCAGACTCCCCTACAGATGGGGGAGTTTGTTATCGCCAGAGCTATAAGGTTCCTGGGATGCTTTTTCAGGTAGAATGAGAGAGACAGACAAAGGTGGGGTCTGACGTATCTGGATTATACCCATGTGAAAGCAGACATCTTCCCAAGTGAACTATTTGTCAATCCTGTTAAGAATTCTTAATAACAAAAAGTTCAGCCTAAAAAAAAAAAAAAAAAAAAAAGCAAGGTATCCTGAAACTGCATATTCATTGTACCAGAATGATGAAAATCTTTCAAGCATGTATCACCACTTCTCTAGCTTCCAACTAAATAGTACCAAGAAATCTAATATAGCATTAACTTGATGACTAAAGGTTATCCTTATGGACATGTCACTGTAATATATCCTCCCAGTAATGGGTTTACAGCCACACTCAGCCAGATCATACCTCTGCTCTGCCCTCCTGGCCAAATGCCCAATCTGCTTTCTTTTTCTCTCCTCTATTACAAGCATCAGGTATCCTTTCTCATGCTGACATATTAAGTACTAGTGTATCCCCTCCAGGCCGTCCAGTACTGGTACAAATCTTATAGAAGCTTGGAAGCCAACAACCTTGACAACAAAACTAAAAACAGCAGGTGGTGCAGTGTTAGTCTTAAATCACGAGGCACCAAGCACAATCTCTGGCGCTGCATAAGCCACAGTGATTTTTCTGGTGGCTTCTGGTGGGTTACTTTTGGGGGCCGGGTGGTGGCGCACTGGTTGAGCACATATGTTTCAATGCCCAAGACCCAGGGTTGAGTCCCTGGTCCCCACCTGCAGGCGAAAAGCTTCACGAGTGGTGAAGCAGGGCTGCAGGTGTCTCTCTGTCTCTCTGCCCCCCCATCCACTCTTTATTTCCTGCTTTCTCTATGCAATAAATAAGTAAAAATAATTTAAAATTTTTAAATGTATTTTTTATTGCCACCAGGGCTACTGCTGAGGCTTGGTGTCTGCAAAAGGAATCTAGTACTTCCAGTAGCCACTTCTTCCCATTCTTCTTTATACAGACAGAGGAGCAGAATAATAGAGAACAAGAGACAGAGTCAGACACCTACAGGTGAGGACAGAGGCTTGAACCCAGGTCCTTGTGAATGGTAATACATCTCCTCCATTAGTTGTGTCACCACCAAGTTCTCTTCTACCTTCTCAGAAACGACCCCCCTTATATATCATCATAGTGTATTTTCCCTTCACAAAACCAAGAAATCTGCATATGCTGAGAAGATTTATAAAGAGAAACCACTAAAGCTGTCATCACAATCATCACATAATTATGAATAGTCATCCTCTGACCAGACCACTGTGAACTAATTATTTTTTAAAGAGTTTTTAATATTTATTTTCCCTTTTGTTGGCCTTGTTGGTTTTCGTTGTTGTTGTAGTTATTATTGTTGTTGTTACTGATGGCATCGTTGTTGGATAGGACAGAGAGAAATAGAGAGAGGAGGGAAAGACAGAAAAGGTGAGAGAAAGACAGACCTGTTTCACTCTGATTTTGTACCCTGATAATCCTGAATCCAAAACATTCCATGTCAGGCTTTCTGAAAGGACCAAGAAACTCAAGTTCCCCCCAGCTGAGGGGGAGACAAAGCCTGAGCCACTGCTCACAGTCCGTAGTCTATGCTGCTATAAGCAGTTAACATTCAGGATAAATCACTCTAAGGCAAAGCAGTCTTTACTAATATAATGACAACAACCACACTAGCCAGATCACTCCTCAAGAGTAAGGACATACTTTTAAGGTAATGAACTTCAAACTATAGTCACTGGAAACAGACTTCTTGGAACCATATTATCCTTAAACAAATAAACATCACTTCGATAAAGTAAAATTGCAGATTGCCGTAAGAAATACACTCAGCTACTTAAGTGTTTCCAAAATGGCCAATGGCAATTGTTCCTAAGTTTCCTCCTCCTCTTTTCCCTCCTCATTTCCCCTCTTTGCAAGTTCAACCCTGTCCCAAGCTTCACCCTCATGAATCATTTTGCTTATTTAGTTTACAGGAAAGGGTAATATCTACTCTGTATACAAGTCTTGTAAATGTTTAGTAACAGTAATAATCAACAAGATTATGCAGGTCAAGCAGTCATAGTTCAGAGAAGTATAACCACTGGACTACTTACTCCCACCCAGGAAATGATTAAAAAAAGATCTCCAACAATAGTTTATAGAGGGTTATGCTAACCCAGTTCGGGGATCATGTGTTGAGGTGGATGTGTAGCAGAGTATATATATTTTAACACCTCAATTTACTGTTGTTGTTTTTTTTTAATACATCACAGAGATGGAAAAGTTCATTTAAACCAAGAGTACATCAATCTCTAAAATGCATTCCAATTTGATCCAACCCTTCCTTCTTTCCAGTAGAATGGTAAGGTTAAAAGAGTCCATATGAAACTATCTAAATCCAGTCGTCTTCATTGCCTTCAGCATGACCCACTTCGTATGTGAGCAAAGGATGGTTTGAGCAAATCACCAATCCTCTCACCAATTTTCTTTCCTATTAACATATTTTTGGAAGTGAAAAGATAAACCAAACGAAGGAATTAAACAAGAGAAAGAAGTTAAGGCTGTCCAAAAACAAGAGGGTTCTATGTCAACTACTATTTCAGAGTCCTAAGAAGCGGAAAGGGTGTATTAATTTAGAACACATATTGTTTCTTAGAAAGAAAACTGTATTTCCTTCTGCTCATGTATGTAACAGAACTGATGCAAATTATTCCACATACAAGTCCATTTCTGTATGTCCCCCAGGTTAAGATTGGCACTGACGTTAACTGATTATTCATGCCAGCCAACCAACCTTTCTTTTCTGTTACTGCCTAACTTATACCTACAGATCAATCATGGTGCAGGTGTTTCACACAGACTACCCTCCCATCTGCATCATGCCTGTTCCTGTCCCAGCTCACATAAGCAGATAAGGAGCATTTGGAAGTTTAGAGAGCAACTCCCACAAATCTTTGTACAGTCAGCATCCTGTCCACCCCAGCTCTACTAAGAATGTGTCTTAATATTATGACAAGAAAATCCCGTACAATCACGGAATAGTCTTAATGAAGAATTTTTCAATAGTGTTAACACACTGAGAAAAATGTAATCAATTGAAAGTAAACATTGGGTCTAACAATCAACCAAAAATAAACTGCTTCAAAAAATAAACAGTTTCCTCTTCCAAAATTCAGACAGGATTAATCAGAATAAGAAATCAATGTGACTGTAAAAAAGTGGGCATATCCTTGGATGTACCTATGACTATAGCAAAGCACTCTATAGGATTCAATATGTTTCTATGTAAATGCTAAAAAGAAGACTTACAGATTGGCCAGAGAGATGACTTCCACTTTTATGAAGTCAAGTAAAACTCAAAATATCCTGCATTCACCTATTACTCTTTTCTGTTGATTTTTCTCTAGTTAAAGCTAGTCTCACTCAAATTACACCCCAATGTAACTATAGCCTGATTTTTCTCTTGATTTCCAAAATATGCTTATTTTATGACTTCCGTGTTACAAAACTTTTAAAAAATTTTATTATCTTTATTTATTAACTGGACCATCAAACATCGAGAGGGAAGGGGGTGGAGGGAGACAGAGACACCTGCAGCCTTGATTCACACACAAAGATTTCCCCCTGAAGATGGGGGGGGGGGGGCCCTTGAACCTGGGTCCTTGTGCATTGTAACGTGTGCACTCAACCAGATGCACCACCACCTGGCCCCATGGCAAAAAGTCTTCATACCATATCCCGTATACTTCTTGGTTCAAGGTTTTTTGTTTGTTATTATCTAAAAGTGCAACATTCAGGGCTACGACAAATACTTCAGGTGGCAAATTCCTTCAACATCATTTTCCTCCTTCAAACAGACTTTATGTTCCATATACTATAGTTTGCTGAAGAACCATGAGTTTTCATAAGTTTTGAGTTCTCTATTGATTTTAATAAACTAATTTTCATTTAACAACCTAGAATAAAACAGTGTAATTTAATAGTTTATAAAAGACAATATTAAAAATATTGTGTACAGAACACAATATTTGGAAAAGTGATCTATTTTACAATATATATATATATATATATATATATTTTTTTTTTTTTTTCTTCCCACTTACCAGAGCACTACTCAGTTCTGGTTTATGGTAGTGCTGGGGATTGACACTGGGACCTTTAGTGCCTCAGGCATGAAAGTCTTTTTACATAACTATTAAGCTATATCCCCAGCTCTGGAAAAGTGGTATCTATTGTCTCATTTGATTTGCGTATCTCCATATATAAAAAAAAACCTGGTTACCAAGGGAAAAAAAAGGTTATTTCCTACTATTAAGGGCTACATGCAGTTTTCTATATTAAAAGACCTATGGCTCAGGCTACCGAAGATGGTTTGCCATGCATGTGAACCAGGTTTGAAACCAGCCTCTTTCACAAGTAGGAAATTTTGGTGGTGGTGGTGGTAGTGGGTGCTGTGTATGAGGGTGAGGGTCGTCTCTATCTCAGTCAGCCCAAAGCGGTAAAACCCAAATGACAACAGGAAAAAAAAGTTTTATAATTCAGCAAAAGATGATTTTTCTCTCTAAGAAACTCAGTGTGACTGTTGATCTGCTTCTCTCAGTTCATCTCGCTGCTTTATCATCTTGGTCCAGCTTAGCGTAATAAGATATATCTTCTTTTTTAAAAAATATTTATTCATTTATTTATTGCCTTTTGCTGCCCTTGTTGTTTTAGTGTTGTGGTTATTATTATTATTATTGTTATTGTTGTCGTTGGATAGGGCAGAGAGAAATAGAAAGAGATGGGGGAAAACAGAGAGGGGGAGAGAAAGATAGACACCTGCAGACCTGCTTCACCACCTGTGAAGCAACTCCCCTGCAGGTGGGGAGCCGGGGGCTCCAACTGGGATCCTTAAGCCGGTCCTTGCACATTGCACCACCTGTGCTACAATCCGACTCCCCAGGTATAGCTTCTAAACTGATCTGGATATACAGAATCTAAGTCCTGGTCACATGAAAAAGCCCAAGACTGAGTGCCAGAATACCTGATTCTTCCCAGGTTCTCATCCTGCCCCAGTATACAAATAAGTTGTCTGGCCTCAGATAAGCTAATCAACAAGGATTTAGCTTATGTTCGCTACCATTTTATTTCTCTGGTAGTAATTTCCAACTGTATAACTAAATACATTTTTAAACAAATATCTAAAACAGTAGGCAGAGGGTTTAAAATTACCAACACAAGAACATGCATATCACCACTTTGGAATTTTTTTTTTTTTAAAAAGGGGGAGAGAGAGAGATGAGAGGACAAGAGAGGCAGAGTAAGGGAACAGACACCATAACACAATTTCACCATTTGAGAAGTCCCCCAATTTCTATCCAGGATTCATCCATGAGATGCTGGGCATCAAACCCAGAGTCTTGCATTTGGTGAGTCATTTGCTCTACCTGCTGAGCAACCTCCTAACCCGAGAAATAAAGACGGAGGATAAGCTTTGATGATAAGCTCTCTTTCTACTCTCCTGTACACCAGTGGCTTGCATTCAAGCATTCAATAGCTCTGAACAGATAAACTGACTAGAGTTCATCCATAAAGCTACCCTGACATCCAGAAAAAGTCCAAGGTGAGTCTAATTATTCAACTTTGGGTGAGAGAAAGAATGCCAGGAGTATCCCCACATATTTATAAAATACATGTATGTATTTTGTGACAAAAACTTGCATCACTGCCTAAACTACCACGAAACTTTTCCCCCTTGCTACTGTGGCTGCACGCCTCCAGCATTCCCAATGGACTATTTTCTCATGAGAAAATCATGAAACATCATATTTCATGTTGAAAAGCAGGGGTGGTGAGGAAGGGGTAAGTGGCACCACGCACTACTTCAACACGGGACATGCACATTGCAACCAGGTGATGGTCTGGTGCTAGAACCCAGGTCCTTGAACATGGTAACATCTGCACTCTAGTGGGTGAATCATCTCTCAGCCCAAAACTTTTAATTTGCGCATGGAATATGATCTCATGTAGCTTATCCATAATCTAGAATATAAATTATCTCATACAATGTCCTCTACTGAAGATGCCCCTTCCCTCTCCTCTCTGTGGAAATTCTAGTCATCTATATAAACTATTTTAAATCTACTATTACCTAAAACCTTACCACTCATTACACAAAACAAAAAGTATGTCTTATCATTCTTTTGTACACACACCAATGTAGCCTCTAAAGACTGTTATTATAGCCCCAGTTCCTCTGCATAATACAGCTAATCCTTGTTTAATGCTGTAATTGTTTATTAACCAGCTCTGATATCAATGTACAAGGACGAATTCCCTCTCTTAGTTTCAGTCTCTCTGCTGCAGTTGAACAGTGTACACTACAACAGAATTTCCATCAATTTATTTACACCTTATTGTACACCCATAGTATAATTTATTTCCTCAATTTTATTACAGTACACTCTGAATACATTTTAAAATATATTAAAATGCTAGAAATGGGAAAAAAAACAACATAACATTAATTTATCTAAAGATGCTTGACAAACCCATTACTAGTACAGTATACAATGAAGGGAAAAAAAGTTAGGGGGCAGCTGGTCATTTGCCAGTCTCAAAGATCTTTTCAATCTATTCCCAAGTCCACATTCTCCAGTTAACTGAAGAAAAATACTAAGAAAGTGTGATTTGACATGCCAAGTGTATTCCTGCAATTCAGGTTTGGTGTAAAGGATATCTGGACTATATGTTAGCTATCTTTCTACTACGTTCTCATGAGAAAAACACAATTTCTATGAGAATACATCTGACTTAAAAACAATCAATGCCACAGCTTGGCAGGTGGCACAGAAGATAAGATATCAGATTCCCTCAACCCAGGGGTCTTGAGTTCTATCCCCAGATTCAGAGTGATGCTCTGGTGTATTTTTGTTCCTTCTCTTATTGAATTTAAAAAAAAAAATCACCTGTAAAAGTAAATAAAAGCAACCAACGTAAAAACCCTGCAAAGGTCTTTTCATATTGGAGCAATCACTTAGAAATAGTAGTCTGTTGTTACATAGCAAAGTTAATTTAAAAACTGCATACATTCTGTACTCCAATTCCATTGCTGGGTGCCTGTATTCTTTTTTTTTAAAATATTTATTTTATTTATTTATTCCCTTTTGTTGCCCTTGTTGTTTTATTGTTGTAGTTATTATTGTTGTTGTCGTTGTTGAATAGGACAGAGAGAAATGGAGAGAGGAGGGGAAGACAGAGAGGAGGAGAGAAAGACACCTGCAGACCTGCTTCACCGCCTGTGAAGCTACTTCCCTGCAGGAGGGGAGCCGGGGTTCGAACCGGGATCCTTATGCCGGTCCTTGTGCTTTGCGTCACCTGCGCTTAACCCGCTGCGCTACAGCCCGACTCCCCCTGTATTCTTTTTTAATAGAGACAAAGTAACTGAGAAGTCATGAGGGGCAGAGGGGAGAGGCATAGAGGCATTTGTGGGACAGCTTATGAAGCTTTCCCCCTGTAGGTAAGCACTGAGGGCTTGAGCCTGTGTTCTTGGGTGCTCCACCACCCAACCCGCTGCCTGTGTGTAAGATAAAGTGTTTGAATAGACATGTGCCAAATTACGTAATCTAGAACTCACTGAGCATTGCTGTTAGATACCCTAGAAGTGGAAGAAACTCGTGTCCACCCACAGTAACAATGTAAATGTAGACTACACTACTATACAAAAAGAATATTACAAGCAAATATATTGGACCATAATGTTGAATAAAAGCAGCACAAAAATACATCAAGTACGTTTACATACTCTTCAATCTGTACTGTACAAATTGCAATTTAAAAAGCAGTCCTCTAGCTTAAAAGCTCAAATCTCCCAATTTTTACGTTTGTCACAGCATTTTAGGTCCATCTTTCTACTGCTGGTAAACTGCCTGAGGGTGGAATTGATTTTACTCACTTGAGGACTTTCAGAATATCATGGCACACAGCAGATGCTCAACAAACACTGAGAAGACAGACGGATGAATTATGGACAGAGAGGAATCTCAAATGATGAGGAAATTACTCTCCTTCCTGGTAGACAGGCAAAGATCAGAGTCGTTCCCCAATTTTAACTATACAAACATACTCTCACGTGCCTAGTTATAATAAATAGCTTTATTTGGCCAAAGGATAGTTTTAGTGTGCATCTAATTTTTTAAAGTGCAAGATATTTCTGAGCTTAGTTCTGTCACTAAATTGCAATTTTTTCCCCTTCTGCAACCAGCTGCCAGACTGTTGGCAGCCTAACTATTAATAATTTCTTAATTTAAATACAAAAACACATGCACAAGCCTCTTTATGAATTACCCCCAAGAGTTCTAAAATGTTTCTCCATTAAAAAGCACATCTCAGCACATCCTGCTGTTCTTAGATCTGGAATGCTCTCCTTCTCCCACTTCCCAGTCAGTCTCCTATGGACCATAGGCCTGAAATTAGCTATTCATTACATGTGAAGGAGTGCTGGCTGCAGCAGAGTCCTGCAGAGAAAGACTGCTATTTTACATGTCAATTTCAGAACCAAGGCATCTGCTCCCTTACTAATATGTATACTTAATGTTTCTGCATAATGTGCTGAATTACACGCTGCTCATTGCCTGTTTGTTCTGATATTAGGTATTCTTAAGTAGCATTATTCTAAATTATTCTCTTTGAAAAACATGAGACCTTTGTATTGTTTCTTCCCTGGTGGTGTCTGTAACAGAGGGTCCAAATGAACAGTGCACAGTACTTTGTGTGTGGTGGTGGAGTAGTGGAACCAAGGAAAAAACTCAGGAGACCGAAATCAAATATGTTTCAGACCTGCAATTATGGACTATTAACTTCATAATCTAGGGTCCTTATTCCTGGACTTTCTTTTTCATTGTGCTGTGGAAGGAGAGGGAAGATGTAAAGTGGCCTTAAGTTTTAAACAGCTGTTGGTAAACCCAGAATATCCGGGCAGTGTTCAGAAGATCTGCACGTATACATTAAAAAGTCCTAATTCTGGCATGTCTCTCATACCATATTAAAGGTGTCTTTTTTTCCTGTAACCTGTTAAGAATATATCATTGAATAAGCCTCTGAAAGGGGAGGGAGAAGAGTTTTAAGTTGTATATTTCTCGTAACTTGTAACTTCTTTTGATTAAACTTCCTACTCAGCAAGAAGATGAGGCTGTTCAATATTTAAAAACCAGTGTGAATAGCAGAGGTATACTAGCCAAACCAAAGTAATTTGATATGTATAATAAAGGACTAATTTGTGTTAGCAGATTTAAAATGGCACAATGGTACAATAATTTAGATTGTTTTACTGCCATTAGCATTGCTATTGCATGACTTACTTAGATTAATAAATAAGTTACTATACTCTTACAAATCACTCACATTTGTTAGTAAATACTCCCCGTTAGTTACAGAAAGTACAATTTGGTTGAGTGCTAGATATAGGCTTGCTGATGAAATATAGACGAAGTAGTCATCCAAGTGCTCACAGTAACAGGCATTATATCATAGGCTTTTACTTACAAGTTCAAAATATAAACTCTAAAAGCTTAGTGATAAATAAAATTCACAAGACTGATCTTATTTTTCTCTCAGGTGATGCTTCCATTACACCAAAATAGATCTGCAAGTGCATGTCCATTACCACTCACCCTACAATAGTTCCCGTGAGCTTCTTAGCAAGCAGTCCTGCAGCTAAACCACCCTGGTATTTCAACTTCCTCCCCCTTGAGCTGTAGCGCCATTTATGCTTGGATTTTACACTAGTCAATGTAACGGGGAGGGCACGCACCTAGGGGCCGGGCATAGGCATACCAGGTTGAGCACAAACAGTACAAAGCTCAGGGAGCCTGAGTGAGGCATCCAGGTTTGAACCTCTGGTTTCCCACTTGCAGGGGGGTCGTATCACAAGTAGTCAAGCAGGTCTGCAGGTGTCTCTCCCTCCCCCCCCCTCAAACTGTCTCTGTCCTACCCAATAAAATGGAAAAATATGGCCTCCAGGAGCAGTGGATTCATAGTGCAGGCACTGAGCCTAGCGACAACCTTGGAAGGAGGGGGGAGGGGAAGATGATCAAAAACCTGGGGGGGGGGGGAATGATCGAAATGCGGCAACGACTATGACAATAATGGCACAACCACATAACAACCACATGGGCAACAAAATGGGAAAAAAATGGCTTCCAGGAACAATAGATTTGTAGTGCAGGCACCAAGGCCCAACAATAACCCTGGAGACAGAAAAAAAAAAAAAAGAGAGAGAGAGAGAGAGAGAGAGTTTTTTGTCATCTCGACACCTACCACAAATCAACCTGAAATAATATAAACCAGTGGGGGGGGGGGGGCGGCGCAGCTGCATGTACCCAGGTGGTGGAGCACCTGGTTAAGCAAATATAAAGCACAAGGACCCAAGTTCAAGCCCCTAGTATCCATTCTGCAGGGGGAAATAGGGTTTCAGATGTCTCTCTTTAGCTATTTCTATCTCCCCCTCCTCTCATAATTTCTGTCTCTACCCAGTAATACATAAAAATAAAAGATAACCCGATTTACTCAACAATGACTTTCAAATGTAATCTTTAGCAGTTATTTAAAATATACATAATAGTTGTTCTGATTTAAGGCAAAAAGCACATTTGCTTATAAGTAAATATAGTCAGACAGCAATTTGGAACATCTATTGGAAGGCACGTACTGCAAGCTTAATAAGCTTTATTTGTACTCCATATAATACTCTATTTGTTCTTTCTAGCCACTGTAGTAGTAAAATACATACTCAAACTCATTTCATGTGTACTAAATCCACTGTACCTAGGAAAAGCATTCCAATTCCATTTGGATGGTTCCCAGGCCATATAGCCCAACTTTTTCAAGTATTACTACCATATGGTAACTAGTCTGTGTTTACCAAAACAGTAGCTGTGCACACACTGCAGTAGCAGCTGTGGTCAAAATGTTAAATCAATTCATTTGCCTAAATGAAACCTCTTCATGGGAAAAACAAATACAGTATTTTGAATATATACTTAAAATGCATTCCATCACTGGGTTTTAATAGTCAAAATGTTAAATCAATTCACTTATTAAATAAAAACTCTTTAAGGGAAAACCAAGTATAGCCTTTAAAAATATACTCCAAATACATTTCATTACTGCTTTTAATAATATTCCCCAAGGACAAAAGCAGTAAGATTTGCAAGTGCTATTTTAGACATCTCTTATTTATATTTCAATCCTTTGTCAAATTAGGAGGTCCATTGGTCAAATGAATCGCACAAGGTCAAACAATTAGTTAGTAGCTGAACCTTGTCTAAAATATGGGTATCAATAACACTCATAAACAGAATTTGACAAAGAATAACAGAAAGGGAAACTCAAAGCAGGATCTGACTAATTTGTAGTATGGCACACCAAAGTAAAAACCCCGGGTGGAGGGTGAGGGTGGATGTTCAGCTTCATGGTGGCGGGGGTGGGGGTGGGGGTGGGGGGGGGTGGGGGGGTGTGCAGATGGGACACAGTCTTTTGGTGGTGGGAATGGTGTTTATGTATACACCTATTAATTTGTAGTCATATAAATCACTATATAAACAATAAATAAATAAATGTATCAATGGGCTTTCCAGTACAATTGTCTTTCCCAAAATTGTTCTACCCACATACTGAGGTCCTAGAAATTAAAATCTGTCATTCATTTAATGAATGCAAACCTAAAAAAAAGTAAGCATAACATTTTCACAAAATATAGAACTTATATTTGTTTTATAACTGTAGTTGGTGTTTAAAAGTATACTGTAACATCTGTAACAATTTTAGTTTTTTCTCCACAAACTCTTCCATAAAAAAAAAAAAATGAATCCTATTAAGCCAGCATTTCTCTAATAGGATCCTAAAATAAATTAAGACCATTATAAACTTTACTTTGGGTTAACAAGTAACATTTGTTTTAACTAAAAAAAAAAAATATATATATATATATGTACATACCCTCCTCTCTTTTTTTATACTTCCTAAGAAAAAGACCAACAACTCACCAAAGTGTATATTCCAATCTTCCAAGCAGAGTATTAAATTTCAAGGAAAATAACTAATTGTAAAATTACTTGGGGCTAGAGGTATGAAAGGGTTGGTTTTGTGTGTGTTTACCAGTGTTGTTTTTGTTTTGTTGGGCTTCTAGTTATTTTAGAACATTAGAAGGCAATAACAAAACCCATAGTCAAAAACTTACATCTACCCCTTACATTATATCCAAGGAAAAAGCTGATTTCATCAGACCACATCTAGAACTGGACATAAAATAGCATCATAATTATTGACACAAATAAACAATGGGGCTTAAACTTTTACGTTCAATGTAACCATAGGTGCTTCTCAGCAAACAGTCTTATACAGAACTGTTAATGTAACAAGGCAAATGGTATTATTCCCATTTGATACAAAAAGAAAGTCACTGGGGATAGATGGCTAATGACAGCCCAAGATTAATATCACTTGTAACATCCTGATGTAAACGCAGGTCCTGCTGGGGTCAGATTCAGCAGTCAATCTCCAACACTACTTCAGACTGCAACAACAATAATACAACTCTATATATAATAACCTGCTATGCTCATCCACTGGTTTGGGTCTTCCTTGCTTTTCCAGTTCCATGAACTTGGTAGTTCAGCTTTATTTGAGCCCAATTTTGAGCCTAGAGTCAAGGCATGCAATACCTACATACATTTGTACAATCTACAAGCTTAAGTTGATGGCTTCCATTTTGCACAGGTGGTCAGGATTCCATTTAATCACTTGTGTGGACAACTCTTCCTAATTCAAACTTAACACAAGTTGAGATTTAATTTAATGTTTTGAGATGAGAGGAGCAAAGTTGTTTTTTAAATTCTCTGTAAGAAACAGCCTGTTGTATTAGAACAAACAGCAGCTTGTTCCTATCATTCCTTTGTTTGACAAGTCTGCTCTGGCTAGAAAGGTCACTTATGCCTCAAAGTATCAAATTAATATTTGAAGGCATGAATTTTAAAAATGGCTATATGCTTCTGTTCTATGAATGGCTAATGTACTTCAGAAAAACAGAAAGGAGACCCCTCTACTACTATCCAAGTTTCAATAAACATTAAAACAGTAGCAAAAACAGAAGAAGGAAATCCAAACCTTCCTCAGGAAAACCAAGTCTTTCTGTTCATCCAAGTTTCAATAAACATTAAAACAGTAGCAAAAACAGAAGAAGGAAATCCAAACCTTCCTCAGGAAAACCAAGTCTTTCTGTTCATCTTAATGCAACACTTTTGTCTTAATTCTCGCTGTATAACATAGCCGAAATGGTCAATTTTTAAAACTTTTTTTTTTAATTAGACTTTATTTGTTGAGTTTGATGAGACAGAAATATATTTGACAGGGAAAAGGGATAGAGAGGGGAAAAGAGGCAGAGACACCTGCAGCACTGCTTCAACATTTGTGAAGCTTTCCCCTGCAAGGGAGACCAGAAGCTTCAACACTGGTCCTTGCCCATGGTGACATGTGACTTAACCAAATGTGCCAGCTCCTTGAAATGGTCAAATTTTTCATAAGATGACTTTTAGATCAATCCTAAAGACTATTCCGAGTAAGATTCTATCCTCTCATTCAAAACCCTACTAACTCAACACAAATAATGCCTATACAGGATAAACCCACAATTTAACTAGTAATGTCTTGGTTGAAACACATCTTTTCCATCCTCCGAAGGGAGGCTAGACAACACACTCTTATCTACCACCTGAAGAAGATGGGTCCTGAAATTGGGGCAGATTGAAACGTTCCTACTCATGACCACAGAATGTTAGCTCAGACCTACAGGGATGCAGAGGCTCCTAAGCTGAATATAGGTCCCAGATCAAATTTAAGGGGTTAACAGTCAACAATATTTATACATCTTTCTCATATTTGGGAGCTACTCTCTTCCCTGATCCACCTTCCTAGTCCTTTTTTCCAGCCATGACATCATCTTCCCAGACAATAACTTGGGTCAACCTGAATATCAGATGTCAGGCTGGGGGGGGGGGGGGGGGCGTGGGGGAGGAGGAGGAGGAGAGACCTACTATAGTTATAGGCCCTTTGGATGATAACTAAAAATAGGCCTACTAGCTGTCTCTGAAACTGAGAACCCCAATCTTCATCTGCAATATTCCAACCTTTAGGTTCATGATTAGTCAATCATTTGTTTGGCTTTATATCTTAACACTTTTTTCAGCCACCAGGTTCCAGATGCTACACCATGATGCCAAACTGACTTCTCTAGGCAGAAGAAAACATCAATTTGTCCTGGAGCCCTGCTCTGTCCCCAGAGCCCTGTCCCACTAGGGAAAGAGAGAGATAGGCTGTGAATATGGATCCACCTGTCAGCGCCCATGTTCAGTGGGGAAGCAATTACAAAAACCAGACCTTCCACCTTCTGTACCCTATAATGATCCTGGGTCCATACTCCCAGAGGGTTAAAGAATTGAAAGCTATCAAGGGAGGCAATGGGAATATGGTGGTGGGAACTGTGTGAAATTGTACCCCTCTTATCCTATGGTTTTTATGTTTCCTTTTTATAAATAAAAATTAAAGAAAGAAAAGCCACATCTTTTTTGCTTTAGTTTCTATATTCTTTTCCTAATAAAAGTCTTGAAAGTGAAATGTAAGTTATCATTACTTACTATAACCTTCAACTATATAAATGTACTCCTCTGTAACAGAAAGAGGTTATCTTAATTTAGTACAACCTTCAACTACATGGTTATCTTTATTTACTTTATACAATCTTCAACTACATTAATACTCATTCAGTATATGAAAATACATGGGATCTGAACCTGCACAGCCTAACAAGACTGATTCCTTTTCATAATAACTCCATTTCTCCATATAAACAAGGAATATCAATACTAACTTCTATAATACTACAGCAAATACAAATTCTAAAGAACATAATATTTGATAGGATAATGTAATAATATGGGAAATTTTAGAAATCAATTGATTTACTAAAATATAAAAAATTTAAGGGAAATCATAGGATATCACTAAGACAACCCAAAATGATCTCTAAAGTGTGAACCTGTTTATAAACTATCACTCCCACCCCCAGGCCCCCTTTCACTGCTTGGCCCTTGGCAATCTGGTTTCCAACCCAAAAATCTCCATTGTCAGGGTTCTCTAATGTCATTAAAACTGGGAGGCAGAAGGCTCAAGGATTCTTCCCAGTCCTTGCTACATCTGACACTACTTAGTAAAACTCTCTGACTTGGTGGAGTGGAGAAACAACAATGGTTATGTGAAAGATCTTCATTCCTGAGGCTCTGAGCCTCAGGTTCAATGCCCAGCTACATCATAAGCCAGAGCTGAATAGTGCTCTGGCCTCTTTCTGTCTCTATCTTTGTCTTTCTGTGTCTCTCTCATTAAATAAATGACTGACTAAATAAATAGATAAAATGTTTTTATTTCTTTGATTTGGCTCCTACGGCACTCTACTGGCATGACTCTCAACATTTCTCACCCTTCACTTATTCACAGATCAAAATGATACGAAGTTTGAACACTCTGCGCAAATCTGCCCTGCTTTCTCTAAGTTACTGAAAATTTATTTTACAATGGCAGCAATCAGACTACAAGAGATCATTCAGTATTTCCTCTTCCTGCACATACATCATGCACTAGGACCATGGTTCAAGCCCCAGGTTCCCCTCTCCACGGCGAAGTTTCACAAGCAGTGGAGCAATGTTGCATGTACCTTTCCCCTGTCTCTCACCCTCTATCAAAAATGGAAGAGTGAGAGAAGACACAGACACTAGAAACGGTAGGCACTGGGTTCCAGCAATACGCGAGTGTCCAACACAACACTACACAACACAACAACACAAAACACCATAAAAAGTAACCAGAAATCAAATATAAAAGACCATCAATAACAATAGGTCTGGGGGAGAGGGGAGTTAAGAGGTGGGAGGAAAGCCCTAACTTAGAGGGTTCTTTGTTAGATCAGTAGAACACCACAACATGAAAAGATAGTGAAAATAGCACTTTTTACACTAAGGATACTGAATAGAGCACAATTTCAGCTAGAATCAAGCTAATCGGGTGCTCACAGGAGCACCCATACATCTGTCTTTCTCTTTTTTTTTTATTGGGAAAACAAAAAAAAAAAAAACTTTCAACTTGGGGGGGGTTGTTTTTGTTTTTTTCAAAATTTAGTTACATAAAATCCAATTTTAATTTTTAATTTAAATTTTATACTGAAATACTGAAAATATTTTACTTAAATGCCTTGCCTGCCACAAACTAAAAGATAAAGACAGTTCTATATAAATTATTACTCCTCCCTCAGATAATGAAATTAAAATCTAGCAGCCTCATACTTGAAACTTGTCCAGAAGCCATAATCAAGGGACATAATAAGTAGGAAAGCCTCTTCAGTAACTAGAAATGGAATTTTCAACATGGCAGAAGTGGCAAGGATACTAAAAACCCTGTCTTAATTAAGAGTCAGAAAGAAACAGTACAAACATAAGTCTGACATTTTGTTATTGCTGCTGCTGCTGCTAGCAAAGTTTCACCATTCTGACCAACTATTTTAGACAGAGACTAACAGATGGAGAAAGAGAGAAAGAAGGGCCAGGTGGTGGTGGTGCACCTGGTTAAGCACACCAACACCCTGGTCCCCGCTTGCAGGGGAAAATTTGGCGAGTGCTGAGGCAATACTACAAATATCTCTCTTCCCCTCTATCTCCTCCTTCCCTCTGTCTCTGTATCAAATTTCTCTGTCCCCATTCTCTCGTGATTTTTGACGGTCTCTATGCAATAGATAAAGATAATTTTAAATCATTTTTTAAAAGAGAGAAATAGAAAGACACCACAGCATCAAAGGTTCCAACAGTGTTTGAGGCAGGCTCAAATTTGGAGCATATGCATGGTAAGATAGGCAAGTTGAGCTATTTTGCCAGCCCCCAAAGTTTGACAATAACATAAAAATTTGCTTAATATACTAGTTTGTTAGAAATGTATATACAGAATTAATCACAAAGTCCAATTTTTAAATCAAGGCTAAATTTTGCAATCTTCTTGACAAAGATTAGTTCAACCATGAAACATCAATAGATGTAATAAAATAATAATAAATGTCAAGTCCAAAAGGAAATTTTGATGAGGAACCAGAATTGTCATAGACTTAAGTTTCACACCATTTATTACTTTACAGTTTCAAGGGGAAAATGGTAACTATGTAGCAAAAAAGTACAAAAAAGTTTTGACCAAGTAATGGCCAGGACTGATATTACCAAGACTCGCAGATGGACTTCCAGGTATGGTAGCCTGAAAAGGACACAATAACAAACGGTGTACTCTGGGTACCTATATAACCTATATAGATAGCGATGGGAAAATATCAGAAAAAGCCCAAGTCAGATATTTTCCACAGGGAAGGAGAGATTCTATTCTTTTTAAATGTCACGTGTCATAAAATATAGTCTTTGGGATATTCCAGGCAAGGAAGACTAAACAGACAGGAGAATTAAATTCCATGCCTCATCTAGAATGAATCCAGTCACTGAAGGAAAGAAAAAAAAAAAAAATACTACAAATAATAATATCATTGGAACAAATGACAAAACTGGAATATGACAGCAGATTAAAGGCCTTGTCAGGCGGGGGTAGATAGCATAATGGTTATGCAAAGATACTCTCGTGCCTGCGGCTCCAAAGATCCAGGTTCAATCCCCCATACCACCAAAAGCCAGAGCTGAACAGTGCTCTGTTCTTTAAAAAAAAAAAAAAAAGGTCTTGTCAACATTAAATTTACAGATGACAACTATGTCTTCTACTGTGGTTTTAGGAAAGAGTGAAAACTTTCTTCTGTAAGGCGTAACTATAGAAGGAGAGCTTAATCTGCTCTTATTACCATACCCTCTAGAACCTCCCATTACCTATCTCTTACTATACTGTAATATTATAGACTGTAAATAAAGTTCAAACTCCATGGTTCAGCACACAAGACTATTCAGAGTCTGGAGCAGTTTACCTCTTCAGATTTATTTGTGCCAGCATCTCAACTCCCATACACACACCCTCCAAATTCAGCCATGCCGACTTGTTTTAAGTCCTATGCCTTTGCACGTGTTGTTTCCTCTGCCCAGCATGAACTTCTCTCATGACCTTCTGTGTCTAGTGAGCTCTTTCTTTCTCATGCTTCCTGCTGAAGCTGAAATGCTATTGCCTCTGGGAAGCTTTTGCTAACTCTCCTCCAGAAAACTTAGTCCTATTTGTTCCTATTCCGCTCCTACAAAATTTGTTCTTTTTTGAATTATAAAAGAATTTTTCTCCTACTGTCAGTTTCTCCATAACTTAAACAGAAGGTCTCCCCAACAAGTGTTGCAGTCTAGAAGAAAGGTGCCTCACAACTGATGACTAGATGACATTAATTTCTCTAACTAGGTCAGGCTCATCAAGATCAACAGGCAACACTTAGAACATTTATTTTGTATCAGTCATTTGTGCTTTGAAACTACCAGGCTATACTTCCTAATAATCTGGTTAAGAGTTTCTCTTAAACTTCTCTGAAGCTGAAATGTATCAGTGATGTATCATCATTAAATAGGCAATATATTTTTCTTAGTCATAAAGCAATGACGCATTTTACACTTAACAGTGCAGATTTGATCGCATATTCTTAGCAGGACAGCAAGATAGCTCAGCTGAAAGGGTGCCTGCTTAGACAAGCTTGATCCAGGTTCAACCCCACCTGCACAACACTGGGGAAAACTTCAATGCTATGGTGCTGCTGTTTTCTGTCTGAAAAAGCCAGTTCAGAGTGGTGAAGCCTCTGAGCACTCCCCTAGTCTCATGTTTACATGTGAAGAAGCTTTAATTAATTTGATTAATTTGATTAAAAAGGTCAAAATTCGAGAGTTGGGTGGTAGCACAGCAGGTTAAGCACACATAGTGAGAAGTGCGAGGACCAGTGTAAGGATCCCGGTTCGAGTCCCCAGCTCCTCACCTGCAGGGGAGTCGCTTCACAGGTCTGCAGGTGTCTTTCTCTGCCCCTCTCTCCATTTCTCTCTGTCCTATCCAACAATGACGACAACAATAAAACAACAAGGGTTGGCAACAAAAGGGAATAAAATAAATAAATATTTAGGAAAAAAAGGTCAAAATTCAATCCCAGGCAGATTGGCTACAAATCCACAATCCTGAACCACAACACTATATACCATTTCTCCCAACAAGAGTAATTCCATAGCTTGGACAGATAATCACATCACAGCTGGATGGGACAAACTCAAAGAGAGCTACCAGAACCTTATGGAATGGCTGAACAAAGCTCAAAAATTACATGCCAGGAGTTGGAATGAACCTTAGACATGTTGGAGGAGGAAGCAAAGAGCCTTTCTGTCAGTATTTACCCTCACTGGAGGAAGCCTAGCTAAATTCTCTACACCCCCCCCCAAGGAGACACTGTCCACATCTTTATTTTCTCTTAGGCTTGCCATGAAGTTAAAAATATAATAGTAATACAATGATAATAACAGTACAATCTTATTCTCTCAGAGACGGTAATTAGCCCAAAGGAAAAAAGTTACCTAATCAAGGCTTCTGACATACATCCTAATCCCTGGTGAGTAGTCATCTAGCCTCAGCTCAAATTCTTAAGCAGCTCCTTTTATTTTTAGAAAGATGGGAAACAGCGATGCTCCTTAAGGTCCACCTCCGAAATTTCACCACCAGAACTATGTCTGCCCTTAGGGCTTACACAACAAACTTTAATTCCTCTTCTTAGGGCAGTTTTTCTTCTTCTATAGTACAATGTAATTCACAGACACCCGCCTACTTCAAAAACTTGCCATCACCAGAAGTAACAGAGGCAGAAAGGTTTATCAGTAATGAGGGCATAAGCGAAGTACTAAAGAAAAACAGGGGAAGGGCAATTCATTCATGGTGGTCGGGGAAGGCAAAGTCTCATTAAGGGATGGCTTTTGAGAAATTAATATCGGGCACTCCACCTGCAGGGGAGTCAGTTGCTTCACAGGAGGTGAAGCAGGTCTACAGGTGTCTATCTTTCTCTCCCCCTCTGTCTTCCCCTCCTCTCTCCATTTCTCTCTTTCCTATCTAAGGACAGCAACAACAACAATAATAATAACCACAAGGGCAACAAAAGGGGAAAAATGGTCTCCAGGAGTAGTGAATTCATACTGCAGGCACCGAGGCCCGGCAGTAACCCTGGAGGCAAAAAAATATGTGTGTGTAACACACACATCTCGGGCACTTAAATTCTCTATAAAAACGGGGTGGGGTGTTAAAAACAACAGCAGCAAAAGAACGTTTGAATGTATGAAAAGTTTTAGTCTCTTAACAGTCTTCCTTTCATTTTATGATTGTGAGCAGAAGGCTCACTGGCTTGTACAGTTTGTGCAGTAAAAATGCATAATCATTTGCCTAATGGCAGAATGTCGAATTGTAGGAAACACAGTGTTATTCATCAGGTGGATGATGTCATCGATTCATAGAAATAACACCTGTTGGGGGAGTCAGGCAGTAGGCGCAGCGGGTTAAGTGCAGGTGGCACAAAGCGCAAGGACCAGCATAAGGATCCTGGTTCCAGCCTCTGGCTCCCCACCTGCAGGGGAGTCGCTTTACAGACGGTGAAGCAGGTCTGCAGGTGTCTGTCTTTCTCTCCCCTCTTCTTCACTAACAGAAAGCTGCCTCAGGCACTTCATTTCCACTCATCTAAAGCAGGGTGGGGAGCATCTCGACCGTGGGACATATATTATTAGGTCTGCCTCTGCTAAGGTAACTAGACTTTTTTTTTTTCAATGCAACATTTAGTGCTAATTTTCAACCTGATAATCCCACACATGTTATAAATAACCAAATGGTCCCAGAAAAAAAAAAAAGGCTCCCAGCACCGATTCTAAGAAACTAGCACAACTGTGTCTTAGTCAATGACCAAGTAAGACTAGTCTACTGCACACTCTCCGCAGACTACTGCATCCACTTTGCTCCACTGCAGCCTTTGTCCCACGGCAACTTGTCCTGCCTATTATAGACAAGGATAATGCCTTATGTCATTTCACAACTCACTGTGAGAATAGAAGTATTTTAGTAAAAATACTAGAAAACCCTATATTGAAAGGACTGATGATCTGATATTAAAGAAATCACTCGTTCAGGAGTAAAAGAACTATAGTATTGCTAGAACTTTTAAAGATATGATTAGATAGAGGAGGTTTTAACATGGTTCATAACTTACACTTCTGTTGTCATTAGACAATTTGTTGATCTCAGGTTTTCTTCTTTCTATGGTCATTCTCTAAGTGCTTAGCAATCAATGCAATGTGATTATCTTTCAAACAAAAACAACAAAATTTAAAAATTACTACTGCAAATCACACCATTCATGAATGTAGCTCCTTCATACCATAAAAATATTTGTGTACACTTTACAGTCTACAAAGTACTCTTCAACTCATTTGAAACTCAGGGGAAAAAAAAAACTGAAAAGTCCTCATTTTTGCAATTTCAAAGACATTTTACAAATTCAAAGACATCAAATGACTAGCCTAAATCTCTCTTGCAAGTGAGACACAGAAATGGAGCTCAACTCAAAATCGTCTGACAGGAATGTTCAGGACCTTTTTAGTAATATAACCTCAACTACTTGTATGTCTTGAGTTTTTATTATTTGCAATTTAATAGGACGGAAAGAAACTGGGAGGGAAGGAGATATAGAGAGACACCTGCAGTGCAGCTGCACTATTCAAGAAGCTTCTCCTCTGCAGGAGGGTACTGGGGGCTTGAGCCTGGGGGGTTTTGTCCATGGTAACACAGGTGTGTAGCCAAGGGAGCCACGAGCCACCACCTGTACCCCACAACTTCTGTCTCCACTGAACACCTAACTCCAATGCAGCTCAACCTGCTTTGTTTTCCTGCATATTCTCTTCTGTGGTGGATGTAAGCAGACAACAGTGACTATGTGCTGAGGGGATTTCAGAGAAACTTCTATGTGTGGAAGTATGGTAACATTTCAGACTATCAAACAGAACTTTCTGCAATGATGACAATGTTCTTCACCTGACCTAATCAATAAAGTAGTCACTGGTCAGCTGTGCACATGAGATGCATGGGTGAGTAAAAACAAGAATTGATGCATGTGAAAGCAAGGTCTTGGTAAATCGGGCATATTTCTTTGATCACTGCACTGTATCTCTGTGTTAAAAAGCTAAAAGCAGCATCTTAGTTGGTATTAAATAAGAGTATAGTTCGACATCCTCGAGGAAACACTCACGAAAGACATGTCTCTGATATCTGATTACTGTAAAAAATGGCGACTAATCCCTAGCACTGCAAAAACAGTATCATCTGTTATCCATCTACACCATGCCTCGGCCTCGCGTGAGCTTAATGTGCAGCTTGGCGGTACGAGAATCCGGCATGAAGCCCAGCCAGTCTATCTTGGCGTTACTCTCGATCGAACTCTGTCACTTCACGAACATCTCATAAAAACTGCAGCAAAGGTGGGCGCGAGGAATAACATCATTGCAAGACTGGCCAGCTCCTCATGGGGCGCGAGCGCTTCCACACTACGATCATCATCTCTGGCATTATGCTATTCCACTGCAGAATACTGTGCCCCAGTATGGTTCCGTAGCCCCCATGTCCACTTGGTCGATTCCAAATTATATTCCTCCATGAGGATCATTTCTGGAACCATCTGTTCCACCCCGGTTCCATGGCTGCCAGTTCTTAGCAACATCGCCCCGCCGGATATTCGTCGGGATGTGGCATCATCTAAGTTCATTTCCCACGTCTGCGCTCGACCGGACCTGCTGATATACGCGGATATCTTCGCCCACCCTGTCCAACGCTTGACGTCTTGTCACCCAATCTGGTCCCCTACGCCTACACTGAACTTCTCTGTTCCAGACTCTTGGAAACAGAGTTGGCAGTCAGCTGAGGTAAAGAACAAACACCTCATCACAGACCCCTGCAAGTGTCAACCCGGCTTTGACCTAGCACGTTATGATTGGGCCCTCCTCAATCGCTATCGAACAGGCCATGGCCGGTGCGCTGCTATGTTCCATCGCTGGGGAGCCAGAGACGACCCGAACTGCCCCTGCGGCTCCAGACAGACTATGACCCACATAGTCAACGACTGCCACCTCTCCAGATTCAAAGGAGGTCTCGAAACTTTACATCAGGCTCAACCTGACGCTGTTGACTGGCTACGGAAGAAGGGCAAACGCTAGAAGAAAAGAGTATAGAAAGAAGCAATTACTAGGTCAGACTTCTATAAAATAAAACTGTAGGTTCCTCCAATAAGACATGAGCATCTAACTGTATTTTGATGAGGTTTTATCTTACAATAATTATTTTTTGCAAAAACAAAGAAGAAATGAAACACTAATTCTAAATCTACACTCCAGCCCATATGCAGAACTCAGAGCAGCACGGAAATACCTTCACCAAAGAATTCTGGGATGCTTTCTTTACAAACAGGGAAGTGGAGGGACCAGTAAGTATTCATATCAAGTCTTCACTGCTTCTGCTCTTAAGCTCAGTAAGCCTGAATCTACTGTATTATTTATTGTTCAGGACATTGTTCTTTTTTTGACAATTTTTTTTTTTGCCTTAAGTCCTATTATGGATCAACTAAGAACATTTCCTCTGGAGAAACCAAGACAGTAATGTCAAAAGCGGATTTTGGAAAATCATAATTGCTAACCTCAAGAATTCTTAACTTCATTTCTAATATACCAAGTATTTCTGTTGGCTATTGTATATGTTAAATGCAGTAACTTTAATACTTGGATCCAATAACAAAATAGCCTACTGCTTGTTATACCTTTTTTAGTACTACTGTACTCTGCGTGAAGTAGAGTACTGCCAACTTGGGTTGTCTAAAAGATGTAAATCCTTATAGTCTCACCTGATGCTTTTAAAAAAGTAAAACAATTGGGAGTCAGGCTGTAGCGCAGCGGGTTAAGCGCAGGTGGCGCAAAGCACAAGGACCGGCATAAGGATCCCGGTTCGAACCCCGGCTCCCCACCTGCAGGGGAGTCACTTCACAGGCGGTGAAGCAGGTCTGCAGGTGTCTATCTTTCTCTCCTCCTCTCTGTCTTCCCCTCCTCTCTCCATTTCTCTCTGTCCTATCCAACAACGACAACAACAATAATAACTACAACAATAAAACAAGGGCAACAAAAGGGAATAAATAAATAAAATAAATATTTTTTAAAAAATTTAAAAAAAATAAAACAATTGCAGTGAAACTACTCAAACTTAATATACTCTTAAATTTCATGGAACCATCAATTTTAAAGTTTACTATTTGAGTAATTCAGGATTGCTTGAGTTGTCTTTTGCAAAAGGAGGTTCTGGCTTTTGGCAGTTTCTTTCAGGTTTATATGCTGACTTTACTAAGTGGCTGTTTGCTACCAACTGAGATGGCTCCAGAAGGTGAATGACATCAATACCTACCTAAGGAAATGATCAGGTCTGTGCAGCACAAGGAACTTCTTAGTAAGATGGACATTAAATATAGTTGTTGAAAATCATAATGCATGATTTAAAATTTAGCATCCCTGAAGCAATTACTCAAAGTCAGCAAGATAATTCCAGAAGTCACTTGAATTTATTTCACTTTATCAGTATGGTCAAATAGCAAAGATTTAATGGCGCCTTTTAGATCCAACTTGAGATCCACTCATGATTACTACCCACACATATTGCTCTATGTATTCCACTCCACAGACAGGTAGTAACTAGAATCACTAACTGGTCCACATTAACTAAGAACCTGAAGAGTAACAAAGGTCTTGTATAGGACTAAGAAAAATGATACAATTACTAATAGTTGAGAAAAACAAATGCTTTAAAATGTAAAATTAATTACATCAAAACAGGATGGAGTGGGTGGAGAGAGAATCTAGCTCTAAGCATAAGCATTGTAAGGCAGTAAGTACCTGGAGGACAGGAAAGTAGTTTAACCGAAGAGTGCAGAACTTCCATGCTCAGATCCCAAGGGAAATATCCAGCACTGCCATATACCAGTGAGTGCTCTGGGGTGTCTGTCTCTGCCTCATAAAAATAGATATTTTTTAAAAGATATCCCCAGGTAAATTATAGGGGAAGAAGATCTGAGGGCTCTGAACCCCCAATTCCATCTGTCAACAGAAGTTTTGTTTTTATACCAGCACTGAAAGGGAGGAGAATCTGGAAAACTTCGGAGGAAGTCAGGCATTGTTTCTTTAATCTGAGAGAGAAGATGAAAAAAGGAAGGAAACTCAAAAAGTAGTACTAGGTGGAGGTGTGCCTTAGAAAGGAAGTGAAGGCAGGACTATATGAAAACATGGGCAAAAAAAAAAAGTATAGATATAGATGAATAGTGACAGATATAAAGTCAACTCTTATTTGTGGCCTTGGGATAACTACTGCAGTTTCCAAGAAAGGGCATGGGAACACGTAATCCTGCTAGTGAGAAAGATGTGGAATTATTACCCACTAGAACTTCAGAAATCAGTATTAAATCACTAATAAAAATAATTTTTAAAAAGGGTATGCCTAGGGAAAAGCCCACATTTTTTCTGCAAAGGATAAGAATCAGCACAATAACCATGCCCAAAGGTTGTTTGTAAACAGGTGTAGTCAAGTTTTGGCAATTTTAGGGAAAACCGATTTCTTCTTCCTGATCTTTTGCTTCACAAAATCTTATTTGAGGGAGTTGGGCGGTAGCGCTGCGGGTTAACCGAACGTGGCACAAAGTGCAAGGGCCGGCGTGAGCATCTCGGTTCGAGCCCCCGGCTCCCCACCTGCAGGGGAGTCGCTTCACAGGCGGTCAAGCAGGTCTGCAAGTGTCTATCTTTCTCTCCCTTTCTCTGTCCTCCCCTCCTCTCTCCATTTCTCTCTGTCCTGTCCAACAACGACAACATCAATAACAACAACAACAATAAAACAGCAAGGGCAACAGAAGGGAATATTTTTAAAAGAATTTTATTTGAGAGCTCTTACAATTTCTTACTAGTATCAATTCAGAAATAAAGACTTTAGACAAAACAAAATCAAGAACCCGCTATATAAATTAATCATCTCTCCAGCAATCCATAAAGACTCGCCTAATTTTCAGCTTCTCTGTCCCTCTCAAAACAAAACAACAACAAAATCTGAGCATGAATTTTAGCAACTTGATTAGTACGTTTCATTTAATTTTATGCTTATACTTCTTAAAGTGAAGCATGTACAGCCCTGGTTTTTAAACTAAAAAAAAAAAAAAAAAAAAAAAAAAAAAAAAAAAAAAAAAAAAATCTCGCTTCAGTACAAGGAACTCTAGTCTGAATTTGTCATTCACTAAGCAACTGCAAACCCAAACCTGGCCCGCCTCCTCAGCCTAGCTTCAAGCAGCTCAACTCAGCTCCTTCAATCACACGCCTTCAATCCCACCCCCAGAATTGTCAGTCACACGCAGGCCCCGCCCCTCCCCTGCACCGCCCCCAAAGCTGTCAGTTCAGGGCTGTGGCCCGCAGTTGAACCAGCAGCGCTGACGTCAGCTGGCGACCGCGGCTGCATTCCTAAACAGTTCAGACAAACCCACTGGTGGGAAGCTTCGAAAGCCCTCAGCCTGTAGTGAAGAAAGCAAAGGCTTGGCTGGCAGCCAGACTCCTGAGCTCAGCATTTTGTAATGCACTTCCTTTTTATTTAACAGCTTGCATAATGCCCTTAACCCTTTACCTTCACCACACCTTTAACCCCTTGTTTCCTGGTCGAACTTCAAAATAAACTACGAAACCATGGGGTGTTAATCCATTCCGCACCAACTGAGTGGTTTTTGATATTACTGAATTGAGTGGCTTTTAATATTACTGAACTGAGTGGTTTTTAATATTACTGAAGAGTTATTTTAATTAAACATAAATGCCACACTCTAAGTGCTTATTTTTCTTCCCAATAAAGCAGACTAAAACATTTTATATATTATTTTACTGAAGATTTCTTAAAGGGAAAGGGAGAGAATACCAAAGCATCACTCTAGCACGTGTGATGCTGGGGGTCAACTTCAGCATCCTATGCTTTAAATCCAGTGCTCTAGGCAATGCACCACCCTCTAAGACAGCTAATATATATTTTGACATTTGATCTTTTAGACACTTCCTTCCTAGTTTCTCTCTTAGAGTTTATTTTTTCCAAAAGAATATCTTCAAATGATTCAAACACAGAAAAAAACAAGTAAGCATACAATGACAAACATCTCCCACCCTGCCCCAGGTCACCCAGTTCTCTTGTATTCACCCAAAATTTAGTTATAAAGGAATAAAACATAGTATTTGTACTCATTTTTACACACATGGTAACCTTATACATGCTGTTCCTACTTTGTTTCCTTACTATTAGAAAGCACATGAAGGGCTGGCAAAATAGCTCAGTTGAATAGTGTGCTGCTTTACCACGTACACCACACAGGCTCAAGCTCAGACCCCCATCACATTAAAGGGACCATTGGGGGTGGGTGTGTGTGTGTGTGTGTGTGTGTGTGTGTGTGTGTGTGTGTGTGTGTGTGTGTGTGTTAAAAGACGGGAAGAAAAAAACTGTGGAATTCTACCTCACTTTCTACTTCCCTATGTATGAGCATTTAATTAATTTCAAATATTTTGTAATTGCCAATAAACTTGCGATGACTATCACTAGGGTACACTGCTACATGAAGAACTAGCTGCTGGATCAAAGCAATCAAGTATTTGTAATTTCGATAGGTGTCTGCAAACTGCCCTCTACTGAAGTAGAACCTCTTATGCTTCCACTAACAATACATGAAGCTTCTACTGATATTTTCCCCTGCTAAACTGTCTCTTGAATTAGTAATCTATTCTTATATCTTAGTGGTTTCATATTCCAGATCCACTGCCAGATTACTAAATGACGACATCAACAAAAACAATAATAACTACAACATTAAAACAGCAAGAGCAACAAAAGGGAAAATAAATAATAAAAAAAATCTTTATTTAAAAAAAGAAAATAAGGAATTCCATAGGCATTCGAATTATTTTTTTTATATTTTTATTTATTAATGAGAAAGATAGGAGGAGAGAAAGAACCAGACATCACTCTGGCACATGTGCTGCCGGGGATCAAACTCAGGACCTCACACTTGAGGGTCTAGTGCCTTAGCCACTGCGCCACCTCCCGGACCATGAATTATTTTCTTTTTTGTTTAAATTATTTCTATTTTCTGTGAACTGCTAAATCACTTTTTTCCATATTTTCTACTAGGTTATTCATTTTTTATTTTAAAGGATCTTGATAGTTTTAGAAATACTGTATTTTGTCTGCAACGAGAATTTGAAGTTTCTTCTATATTAAGGAAATTACTACATTGCCGGCAATATGCATTACAATTTTTTTCCCATTTCAGTTCATTATTTTTGCAGTTTCTGCCACACAGAAATTTAGAGACTTTATATAGCTGGACTGTTTTCAACATATCCTTTTATAGTTCCTAGTTATTGTACCAGACACAGGCAGTTATTCTATAGAGAAAATTCTTCTGTAGTTTCTTCTGATACTATGTTTTCAGTTTTACATTTCAATATCTGGAATCTGCTGTGTGTGTGTGTGTGTGTGTGTGTGCGCGCGCACGCGTGCGAGATGGATACTCACTAGTCCCAACAATGCCTAATGAATAATTTTATTTCTCTGGCTTATGGTGGTGCAAAGGATTGAACCTGGGACCTCTGAGCCTCAGGCATGATTGTTTGCATAACCATTATGCTATCTACCCCTGCCCCCTAGATATTTTTCCTTTTTAATTTCTTTATTGGGGGATTAATGCTCCACAGTAAATACAATAGTTTGTACATGCATAACATTTCTCTATTTTCCACATAACAATACAATCCCCCATTAGATCCTCTGTCGTCCTTTTCCAGGACCCCCCCCAACCCACCCCAGAGTATTTTACTTTGGTGCAATACAGGTTCTACTTGTGTTTTCTTCTCTTCTGATCTTGTTTTTCAATTTCTGTCTGAATGTGAGATCATCCCATATTCATCCTTCTAGATATGAATTCTATGAGCAGCAAGATCTGAATTCAATAAATTATTTCAGATTTGGGGAGATTTGTTTGTTTTTTAAACCAAACTAAAGCCTGTTTAAAAGAAATTCTGGGATGTGTTTAAAGCATGGCAGAAATTCTTCTGTAGTTTCTTCCATGGGTTACATTTTTAATCTTATATTGAAATAGAATATCTCATGTGATCTTAAAGTAACTAGATATTTGAAGATAATCCATTTAAAAATAGTATTCCTGTTAGATTATGCCAAGTACTTTTACTCTCTTAGAGACTTCAAATACCCCAGATTGAGAAAGTTGCAGACAATGTTAAATCAAAATGTTGATGCTGGCTTTAAGCAACTTTGCCTTTCAGAGAATGTTCTTTAAAGATGAGTGACAACTTAGGATGAGTATGTTGATTACAGGTTACTACAGCTCCCTAGTAAGATTCATGGGTTTTACACTTATGAAAACCACCATAATGATAAACAACTATTCTACATATTAAGTATATTATTAAGAATACTAATAGCTCCAACTTTAAAGACAGGTTGACAAAAAGCATCAATTACTGAAAACACAGATGAATCTACTATTTTTGAACAGGGCTTCATAATGTTAGACAAGTAGTTCCTGAAGTAAAGCAAGATGGCAGCCATTCAGACAAAAGATTCAAATGTGCTATATGTTAATGGAAGAAGAAAGAGCATATAGGCAAGAAGCAGGGAGAAGGGAGCTGTTTAAGCAATGAGAAGGCCCAAATCCTAAGAGCTATGAGAAGGTATACAGCTCAGACTGCAAATGCAGCTTCACGCAGATTAGAATGACTCTCTTTACAACAGCTCCCTAGTCTACACACCAAGAGAAATGGCACACATCCACATATCACTTGGTTTAGAAGTCCCAAGCCTATTCTTTAAATTACAGTTTTATTTTTCTCAAGAATAAAGCAAATTTAACAATCGAAAGAGAGTTCTAATGCTTTAAAACACCAGGTTTTTTTTTTTTGGTAATATGTAAAACAATCAATCTTGAATTACTACCTCATTGGAGTTTTGTTTGTTTCTAATAAATCCTACCAATATAGTTTCAAAATAGTTTTTAGGAACTAGGAAGGATTAGCTCAAGAAAGAAGCCAAAGACGTGTGCCCTCAAGTCTATGTTTCTTCTGAATGAGATCAATGGATCAACACAGAACTGCTCACTCAATTTTATGGTGGGATCCAAGCTGGATATACATAAGTTTCAACAGTTCCTAAGTATACAACATAAGAGCCAGCTTTTGCTTGATGTTCACTTCTATTTCCTCTGGGGCCTATCATATAATATATATTCAAACCATTGATTAATAAGTGTTGCCCAATTATAGTATACAGAAAATGATAATTTCTCTCACTCATCTAGATGAGATTTAGTTATACATATATTAAGTGTAAATTGGACAATATGTCTAACAATAGAAATTTTCTTAAATTGCCCATGAGAACAAAGTAGCACCTACTGTGAGGATAATAACTATGGATTTCAGGGCAATTAGATTCTTAACCTTTAAGGTGCAAACCTTATGCATTTAATAAAACTGAATCCTATTAGAATTCCACATAGGCCGCCTAAAGCACTATAAGCTAGAAACCATAGAGTAGCTTAATATCTACAAAAAGAGAATCATCAAAAACTCATTTTAAGAATTTCTGGACAAAAATAAACCCTAGAATGTAGGAGGGAAGGAAGAAGGAGGGAAGCTGGTCAGGAAGGGAGCTGGTCAGTAGAGTACCTATTGTGCGTGCATGCGTGTACACGCACACAATAAGAACAAAGTAAATAGAATTCCATCATGGTGAACTGATGGCTTGCTATCTCTCACCCTTCTCCCTCATAAAATAAACAACAGAATCACTAGGTATTCATCCATATATTGTCCCTAGAATGCATACTGCAAAGGTGTTGGTTTTTTTTTTAACTATTTATTAACGAGAAAGGAGAAAGAGAAAGAACCAGACATCACTCTGGTGCCACCAGGGGTTACCCTCACGCTGGAAAGTCCAAGTCCAATGCTTTATCCACTGTGCCACCTCCCAGACCACTACAAACGTTCAACTTAAATATATACTTCAACTGATACAAGTTTTATACAGATATGGAGCCAAACCTAACTAAAGCAATCCAGTGATGATGAATAATAGGCACAAAATTATATTGTAGTATTTCATGTTCTATTACAAGTTATAAATACATTAAATTTCAAATACAGATATATCTCCATAATTATCCTCAACAGTAAATTCTTCATTCCTTCAATGTACTTATACCTGTTGCAGTCATCTATTTAAATCTTCACAAATAAGGTCTTCTGATGTTGTAAACATTTACACTAAAACTTACTTTGCAATATGCCAAGCTAAAATAAATTGATGAAACTAAAGAAATTCTACTTAAAAGCACAAGTTTACAAAATTAAAAATATACAACTGTGGTTTAGTTTATATCATACTCTGAAGCTTCTCCTCAAATAGAACAGAGAAACTTTATAGTGGTTTGCTGCCCCACTATCTCATTACAGAATCAGTCAATTGCTGGACAGGAGGTCTCTTCAACATGTTGCTAGGAAAGCTAGATAACCACTTACAAAATACTGGAACCAGACCACTTTCTCACACCTACATAAAAAAATAATTGGTAATAAGTCAAAGAATATATATGGAAAAAAGCAGAACACTCCATGACATTAACTTCAGTGATGTCTTTAGGAACTGAATCTCAACAGCAAGGGAAACAAAAGCAAAAAAATAAACAACTGAGACTACATCAAACTAAAGAGCTTCTGCAGAGCAAAAGAAAAATATTTTATAATGAAAAGACATTCCACAGAATGCAAGAAAGTAATTGTAAATCATGCTTCTACAAAGGAGTTAACATTCCAGGTAAGAAATATAAAAATCTTTTAAAACTCAACAATAAAAAGGTAAATAAGCCTATCCAAAAGTAGATAGAAGAGAAAATATACATTTACCCAAAGACCCACAAATGACCAACAGGCATATGAAAAGAATGTTCATTTACTTATTATCAGGGAACTGCAAACCAAAATTACAACATCACCCTTATACCTATAAGAATGCCTTACATCACAAAGACAAGAAGAAAGAAGTGTTGGTCCAGTTAATATGGCACATTCTAAAAATGCTAGAAAGGAAACTTGTAGAATCAAGCAACTTCACTCCTAGGTATCTTCCCGAAGAATATAAAGATATTTATCAGAAATGAAACATGCACTCCTGTGTCCAATGCAGTGTTATTCACAGAGGTGCAGGTACAATTTGTTTAGGTAAATGGATAAAAAAGATGGTATATATTTTTTCAGTGGGATACGACTCAGCTCTAAGAAAGGATGAAATGTTGCCATGTGCAATCTGAGTGGAGTTGGAAGATAGAATGTCAGAAGAAAAAAGTCAGAAAGAAAAAGGCAAATAATAGATTATCTCATTTCTATATGGGATAAGAAGAAACAAAGCAAAGGAACAGTTAAAAACATCATACTCACAGAACCTAGGATGCCAGAGCTGTACACAAAAGATTAGGGCACCTTGATAATGGGTGTGGTGTGGTAATTTACTTTTGAAGAGATGTGAAAAAAATACGCCTGGACTTACACAATGCTGTAAACCACTGCTGCTCTGATACGTGTAGTTGTTTTAGTCACTTGTTCTTCCTTCAGTCTTCTGAACTGCCATTCAGTTGGGAAGTCCAGATCAGCACCCTTTTCCTTCTCTCACTAGGCGGCACCTTAATTCCACCACCAAATTTAGAAATTCAGTGTGATATCTACCTCCGAAAAATTATTCTTAGAAATGGTGTCACACTATGTTTTATCTGATCGTAAAAGCCACAACTCCGGGAGTCAGGTGGTGGCGCATCGGGTTAAGTGCACGTGTCGCAAAGCGCAAGGACCAGCATAAGGATCCTGGTTCGAGCTCCCAGCTCCCCACCTGCAGGGGAGTCGCTTCACAGGTGGTGAAGCAAGTCTGCAGGTGTCTATCTTTCTCGCCCCCTCTGTCTTCTAAGAACTATAGCAATAAAACAACAAGGGCAACAAAAGGGAATAAAGAAATATTAATAAAGAAAAAAAAAAGCCACAACTCCCTGCATGGGCTGGCCAGGTTCCAGGTGCTGTGCTGAGTACTTTATAAGCATGTTGATGTGGTAAATATTATCATCCTCATATTACAAATGAAGAAAACACAGGTCCCAAGAGATTAAGTTCCTTGCCCAAGGTCAACAGTTACTGAGTATTACCAATAGGTTTTATACTCAGAACTCCAGGTCACCAAGATCTTAAACCACTATACAATACTGCATTCCTACTTTCTCAAGGAAGATGAGGCTATAAGCTCCAAGCATCAATTAGAGGAATAGCAAGAAAGTAGGGTTCAGGTTCAGTCAAGAATTGTACAGGTACCAAAAGAAACAAACTGTCATTCTTTGTAATGCTACTGAGACGCTATTTTGTAAACAGAGCTCTAAAAGGCAGCAGGAGGGACTAATAGGAGCCATGAAAATGAACTTCCTTTTCTTTGAAGGTAAAATAGGAAATCTCTAATAGTTACCTTAATGAGAGTTCTTCCTTTTAATTTTTTTATTGCCTTCTTTGCTAGGTACCAGGATCGAACTCCTTTCTCCTCTCAATGTGTATTAAATGGATTTAGACCACCCACCCAGTCTGTTCTCTACACATGAAGCAAGCCAGTTAAATAGGCAGCAAGGAATCAGTCACCTTATGATATGTATGCACCACAGTCCCTGGAGAACTCCACTGTAGGACTGAAGATTTATAACACATGGACTGCAACCAAAACAGCCATTTTTCTCCTCAAATGATAGATTTAGCCACAGGTGACACCACCTCTCCCAAGAACACCTCCCTGATTCCCTAATATGAAACTCAAGATGTGTTTAATTAATGTCAAATAATCAGAGGTAAGTTCAGTGCTTTCAAATTTTTAAAGAAAAAATACTTTTTACCATTACTCTATACAGTATTTTTGTAGCAGAGTGTGTATGTGTGTTGTACAAAACTGAAATTATACAAAAAAGATGAGAAGCAGTACATTCTGAGATAGATTACTATGCTTTACAGTGAGTCTAAATCAATTTCCAAAACCAAATTAATTTGGTTTGGTTTTGCAAGACAAATTTAGGCATATATTAACATAAAGCTAACACAAAAGACCTAAGTTTTAGCTCCGTACTGTCCTCTTACTATTCATTAGGAGTAAGCCATTCATCATTCTGAGAAGCAGTTCCTTTTTCCTGTTATCAATAATATATTTCAACCAGAAGGGGCAGGCAAATTTATAGGCATTACATTTCTAATGGTCCTAGAAGACTAAAAGTCTCAGGTTTAAAAAAACGCTATGAGGATTATTTGGAAAACATTACAAGAGTGACTTAATTTAAACCCTTCTACCTGATTCCCAAAAAGTTTTCTCTTTTTACTCAGTAACAAGACATTTTAACCAAAACCTTAAATCTAAAAATGTCTGTTCTGTAAATGTAGATTTTCCTCCTTCTCATTAGACTTCTTAAACCATACTGATTAGGTTTAAATCTGTTATGCCAGTTTAAAAAAAAAGGGGGGGTAAAAACTGGCAGCTTACATTTGCAGGGCATTCTGCAAGCTAAATAAACTGTTTAAATGATCAAATGCACTTCTCACAGTAAACCTGGAAGAGCAGAAGGATTAAGTGTTACTGGACAAATTTTGCAAAAGAAGATAAAAGTGAAAGAGATAAATAAGGTATCCAGGACACACCACTCAAAACAACAGAGGTACAAATGGGAGTTAGGCTTCCTGGTGGTCCACCCTGCCCAAGATGATGTCTCTTTTCTCCCACCTTCTGGCTTTTGTGTATTTGACAGACTTGAAAATTAGCACAAGCGTTCCACATTTTTTCATTTTCAAGACTATATGTAATATAAATACTAGAATACCTAAAACATCTAACCCTCATTTATGTAAAGCTTACTAAGATACTCAAATCAACAACCCACTGATGCTTAATGAACAAAGCAATTTTCTTTAAGGCAGCTGAATAATTTACAGAAATAAATTCTCAGAGAACATTTTGATAGTAGAGAACTATTATAGTACATGAGTCTCTGTGTCTCATTTGCATTAAAAAAATCAAAAATGGGAGTCAGGTTGTAGTGCATCGGGTTAACGGGTTAAGCACACATGGCACGGAAGTGCAAGGACAGACTTAAGGATCCCGGTTCCAGCCCCCAGCTCCCCACCTGCAGGGAAGTCTCTTCACAGGCGGTGAAGCAGGTCTGTCTATCTTTCCCTCCCCCTCTCCGTCTTCCCCTTCTCTCTCCATTTCTCTGTCCTATCTAACAACGACATTATCAATAACAACAATAATAACTACAACAATAAAACAAGGGCAACAAAAGGGAAAATAAATATTTAAAAAATTAAATACAACAGGAGTTGGGCAGTAGTGCAGCAGGTTAAGCGCATATGGCGCAAAGCACAAGGATCAGGTTTGGAGACCTCAGCTCCTTACCTGCAGGGGAGTCGCTTCACAAGCGGTGAAGCAGGTCTGCAGGTGTCTAGCTTTCTCTCCTCCTCTCTGTCTTCCCCTCCTCTCTCCATTTCTCTCTGTCCTATCCAACTACGACAACAACAATAACTATAACAATAAAACAAGGGCAACTAAAGAGAATAAATAAATATTTAAAAAATTATTTAAGAAGTCAAATATATAAAATGTCTTAATATTTAACTTAGAAATCTTAATCTCTCCTGACACATTTAAGATAGCAGATTTTTCCATCTTTTTTTAAAAATATTTATTTTATTTATTTATTCCCTTTGTTGCCCTTGTTGTTTTATTATTGTAGTTATTATTGTTGTTGTCGTTGTTGGATAGGACAGAGAGAAATGGAGAGAGGAGGGGAAGACAGAGAGGAGAAGAGAAAGATAAGACACCTGCAGACCTGCTTCACCACCTGTGAAGTGACTCCCCTGCAGGTGGGGAGCCGGGTTCGAACCGGGATCCTTATGCCGGTCCTTGTACTTTGCGCCACCTGCACTTAACCCGCTGCGCTACAGCCTGACTCCCAGATTTTTCCATCTTTTACCTACATTTTGTTTTAAAGTCAGTTTTAAACGTCAGTGAAGTATTTGCTGAGTTACTTTCATGTGTCTAGCCCTAATCTAGGTTAACATATCTTAAGCCATTGATTTTTATCTTGATTCTGATATTGCCTAACTTAGTATTCAAAGTTTACACCCTCATAGATCTTTATCTGTGAGATGATATGAATGGGTAGGTGGGGCGGGAACCAGTGTACAGCTATTTGGCACACCACAAAGACTAACTTTTCATAGTCTACTGTCTGCCCTGTGTGTTGGGCTGTCAGGCAAGGCCGTGCACAAACAAACCCTATGACACTGCCCACCCCCACACAAACCCCCTTCCACAAGCTGGAGTATACATCAAGGCTGGTGCAGTGGCATGTGGCTACGAAATTACCTTTGACCCCCAACATGTCCTCATCACAACATACCTGTGACCTACTATAACTTCTAACAACAACATTGTCAATTTCATAGAGGACCAACACAGACACAGGATGGTCTAAAATCTGACAAAAATTTTACTCAAAGATTCTAAGTTGTTTCCCCTCCATCCAAGACATACCCAAATGCAATTAAGTCTTTGGCTTACCACAGACTTTTTCGCTTTCCTATCTTCTCCATTAAGTTGCAGAGCTCTTAAAGCTTAAAAAAAATTTTTTTTTTAATTTCCATCTCAATACTTAGCACCAGGACAAAACTTTGGTGTGAGGGAAGTGTTTTTATGTTGCACAGCTACAGCAAAGGGGCCCATCACCAAAACAATAAGAATGGGAGAAGCTATTTACACAACATAGGTCAGATTTCAAAGAATAACCAAAACTTAATACATGGTGAGCTGATAAAACCTCAGCAGCAACAACAACAACAACAAAAACTATCTATTAAAAAATAGGGGGCAGTCATTTAATAATGGCCTTTTTGGTCAATTCCCACCACTCATCATCTGGGGCTCTAGTCAGGGAATTCTTGGATTCCCACACATATATGTTGGGTCTCGACCTCTAATAAACCCCTCTCCACAATCACTGGTCACTCCAATCAGGAACAAAATCATAGGCGCTCTTGTGGGTCTTCCCAGGACCTTGCCCTCCGATTAAAGCAGGGATGGTATGGACTGCCCCAGTCCCCAGAAGGAGGCTGCATTATCCTGCCCTACCACTTAGGGAAGACTGGTCCTGAAACAAGTGGAGCCTAGAATAATGTTCCCAGTTGTGGTCAAGAACTGTGAGCTCAGACCAAAAAGGACTCCGAGGCACAAAAAGGACACACATGCTTTTGTGTGTGTGTTTGTGTCTCTCTCTCTCTCTCTCTCTCTCTGTCTCTCTCAGGTGGAGGGGTAAATTTCACTCGTAGATATTTTTCAAGACTGAGAGCTACTTACTCTCTGCCCTAATTCAATTTTAACCCTTTTCTCTACTCTGACACTATCTTCTCAGACCATTTTTTTCCAACTCCATGTTAGCTATCAAACTAAAGCACAAACCATGATAGTCATGGTCCCCTAGGAACATGCCTAAAATAGACTTCCTAGCTTTCTTCCACCCTAAGATCCGTACTCTCATCTGCTCTATTCCTACTTTTTGCTTCCTGTTCATTAATCATTTTGCTCTGCGCTTTATAAATCTTTATGTATCTTGACGCCTTTCACCAAGCTGCAGCCACTATCATGATTTCATCCTGACTTCCCTGGGTAGATGATCTCACCAATGTGTCCTGGAACCTCACCTCTCCAGAGCTCTACCCCACTAGGGGAAGACAGAAACAGGCTGGGGATATGGATCCTCCTGCAAATGTCCATATCCAGTGAAGTAATTACAGAAGCCAGAACTCCCACCAAAAATAATTTTGATCCATACTCCCAGTGGAGAAGTGATAGGGGGAAAATGACCGGAGGGCTCTGAACTCCAGCTCCATCAGGACCTGGAAAAGGGAGAGGGGCTTTTGGATGTAGTAACAGGTGTATGTGTGACTTGGAAAGGAAGAGAAGATGGGACCTTAATAAAAGGGAGGGGATGACAAATATATACAAATATAGACAGATATTTGTGGAAATCATAAATAGTTAATCCGTATTGGCAACCTTGGGAGAACTACTGTAGCTTACAATGGAGAGATTAGGGATCCAGAAGTCTGGTGGTGGGAATGGTGCAGAGCTGTACCTGTTACCTTGTAATTTGGCAAATCAGCATTAAATTACTAATAAAAAAAAAGTTAAAAACAGGGAGTAGATATGAAGATTTTTTACCTACGATATTCAGATAGCCATCAGACATATGAAAAAAAAATTAAGTCACTGATTATAAGAGAAATGCAAATCAAGACAATAAAATACCACCTCACATCTGTTTAAATTTCATACTTTGAAAAGGATGGGGGGGTGGTAAAGAACCCTTTTATGCTGTTGATGTGAATGTGTCTTGGTCTGGGCACTGTAGAAAAGACTGGAGATTCCTCAGATCAGTGGAAATGGATCTATCATATGACTACTAATTCCTTTCCTGGGAATCTACCCGAGGAACATCTATCCAAAAAGATCTAGGCACACCTATGAGTTCACAGCAGCACCTCTTATAGTAGCCCGATAGTGGAAGCAACCCCATGTGTTCAACAATAGATGAGTGGTCAAGAAAGTTGTAGTTTATGTACACAATGGAATGCTGTTTAGCTGTTAAGTAATGATGAGTAATGACGAGCAAATTTCTTGCTACTCATGGATAGAACTTGAGTTATGTGAAATGTCAGAAGGAAGAAAATACTGGATGACCTCATTCATAGGTGAGACTTATGAAACAAAGGGAAAAAGACAGGGTGAAACTTTAACTGTGGCTTATCCCAGTAGATCTAGAGACTGAAAAAGGGGAAGGCAGGAAAGTATTCCTTGAGGGGGTTGTTAGCTGGTGGTGACTGTGGTGTTGTTCAGCCAACAGTGGCTTTTAGTTTGGTCATACCAAACAAAGTTTTGAGATGTAAATTGCTCGGCCCCTCAAGGGGAAAAGGGAATGATGGCTTAGAAGGAGTTTCTCTTTGGCTTTGTTTGTCAAAGAATAGTTCTGAAAAAAACTAATTTCAAATACATTATTACTTTACAGTTGCAGTGGTCTGTTACAAGCAACTGGTGAATTTAAAAAGTACTTTCTTTGTACAAACATTCATATTTTCATCTCACAAATGTTGTTTTACCCTTCCTTATTTCCTGTACTGAAAAGATTCCACTGTTTTCATTTAATGGTGCAGGGGTTTTAATTAAAATAATCCTAAATTCCTCCACTATGAGGCATGGTAAAGAGCAAGCAGTGGGCCCAATCCTGATTTCAGGCGACTCATGTAAACGTGCTGGGCTTGAGGGGATAGCAAATTGACTGTGTTTTTACTAAGGACAGATTCCTTCCAAAAGCAGGTGGCCAGTCCACTGAAAAAAGTTGTTTTCAGACACAGCAAAATGTTCAATAGTCAGCACTAGCCCTTTTGAACTCTATGTAGTACTCATTATTAAGATGATAAATAGTAATAAAAGCAAATGTTCCCTTGAAAATACTAGTAGCTAAAGATAAAAAGATCTGTCCTGTTCCAGTTGGAATTGAGGACATTTGGCGAGAGCAAGTAGGTAAAGCAACTCAAAAGGAAATCATAATGGGAGAATATAAGAAAATGAAAGTGACTCGAGTTCTTTGAGAAAGTAAGCTATCAAAAGGTTTGAAAAACGTGTTTTAAAATGCACACAAAGGGATTTTAAAACAGAAAAATCTATTAACCCACAAGTTGTTTGGATTACTTTTCTTAAGTACACACATGGTTTGGAAACTACAGAATAACAATATATTCCTGATTAGCAACACTCAAGTTTCCAGCTGCCTTTACATTTGTTCACTTTGTCAAAGCCCTAATTTTATACCAAAACCCTTTGTGTTTGTTACTCAAACGTCAGCTCAGCTCACCTTACTGGAAAGGCTCTTCTGGTTTTGTCAGCTGTGCCCATGATAAGCAGCTGGGAAGTATGGAAAAACCATTAACTATTGACTGAAAAAGAATGTGAACATGGAGTTTCACCATTTGTTGCAGAAGAGGTTACAAAACGTGTAAATAAAACATGAAATAATTAGAAAGACTATGCATGGTTCCCACCTGCTCAGAGAAAAAAAAAACAAAAACTTTACAATCACCAAGCAATAAAAAACAGACACACACAGCTCAACTAAAGGAAGTATTAATCCTTGTTTAAAGGGGAGTGGGAGGCAGGGGGAGATTGCCATGGCTCAGAAGCAGAAGTATCCACCGATGGACTGGGAATAAAACAAAGGTTTCTCAGAGGTCTGTTTCCCTGATGAAGCACTTTAAACAAACAGCAAACGGGGGGGGGGGGGGGGGGGGAGAGAGAAACTCGGCTGCAGATAGACATCAATCTGGAATGTAGGCAGGAGAGTTTTCCACAACATCAAAGCATAAAAATGTGTTCTCAATTAGTATGTAATGTCTAAAAGCCAAAATGGCCTCAAATGTATTAGTTTGAGCTTTCCTCATCTTTGGCAAACGTCCACTGCTGAGCCCAGTGTCAATATTCCCATTATCTCCAATGTCTATCCATGCCCACCACTCCAAGTGGTATTGGTATCAGGAGGGTTGTGTCCCAAACATGAATGCAAACCCCTGTATCTGGAAATGGCAGTAAGTTAAAACCAACCAGTCAGCAGAAGTCTGTGATATCTGCTGCTGTTCAAAACACAGAAGCAGGCTAGCTGCTCCGAAGAAACACAGGTTAAGTGGACATGATTAGAATGGTTAAGAGAGCTATACAATCCAAAACCCTTGGATCACAGAAACTGGGAGCAGACTCCCCAAAGACCCAGATAGATTGACAATAACAAAGTCAAGCAAATAACTGGCATGGCTCTATGATACATTAAGTGCTATGTAAAATATGTACATGCTATCATAACACAACGAAGGGGAAATGAAAATAAACTTTGATAAAGCATCTGTACATTGACCTAGATACTAAACAGATTTACTCAACTAAAACAGAGGGCCAGAGAAGCTTTGCCTATATTATAAAGGTAGTAAGTGTTAAAACAGAATTCAGACCTACAGTCAGACCTGCCTGACTACAAAGCTAATGTTCTTTCTATGAAATCATGATCTCTTTCATTATTTTTTCATCATTCCGTCTTGAGATAGATAAACTTTCACTGTGGACATTTATAAAATAGTTTAAAACTAAAAAGAGAACTGGCATTTCCCTGACAAGTACACACTGGCTTGGATGAATTCATTTAAACCTAAACATTTCTAGTAGTTTTAGTCAAAATCTTTCTCAAATTTTACAACTACCTTTTCTTTTTAAATATTTATTTCCTTTTGTTGCCCTTGTTGTAGCTATTGATGTTGTCATTGTTGGATAGGACAGAGAGAAATGGAGAGGAGGGGAAGACGGGGGGGGGGGGGGGGGGGAGACAGACACCTGCAGACCTGCTTCACCACCTGTGAACAGACTCCACTGCAGGTGGGGAGCTGGGGCTTAAACCAGGATCCTTACACCGTTCCTTGCGCTTTGCGACACCCGTGCTTAACCCACTGCACTAAAACTGTGGCTCCCTACAACTGCCTTTTTAAACAACATATACCAAACACCACTACTCACCAGTAATTTGTTGTGCCATGAGAGACACACTCGTTGTAAAAGATGGAGGCTATTGCACTCACCACCTAGTAAAAACCTGTCAACTGTAGGATCTTTTCTTTAAGATCTGTCTTATCTAGAGCTAACACATTAAAAACTTTTTAAAAAATGACATATGATGCTGAATCTAAGATGTGTATAAGCACCTTTTGGGACACAAGGGCTCAACATCAACTCTAAATTCAAAGTTACTCCACCTGAGTTTCATCCCAGGAGACAGAAATAACAGCCTCAGCTAAAACAATTTTAGTATTTTAAAACTTGTAATCACAGTGATTCAATTTGCAGTGTACAATATTAAAGCAACAGCAGAGAATTTTGTGAGGACAATGGTGAATTTCTGTGAGTCCAGGCTCAGAGGTATGTACATTTTTCATTACCACCTCATTTCATAAAAGTCTCCACCCACCAGTTTGAAAGACTTAGCAAAAAAAAAAAAAAAAAGTTCAGAATGCTCTGTGTAACAAGCAGAGTAACATTTTCATCTCAGTCTACCTGTTCATACTTTTAAAGTACCATTAAGGCAGGAGTTTTCCCTAGAAACTATTACTGAGACTAGCATCATTTTACCATTTTTTCATTCATTTAAAATAAGATTACTTAAACCAATCCCCAAAGGCACTAACATGTCTAAATTCTTAACAATTAAGACAACAGAGTAAAAAGAAAAAAAAAAGTGTAAGCTAAATATTGTTATTCCAAAGTTATCACCCTTTCCAGACCTTCATTCACTCAGAATAAAATCAAGATTTCAATGAAGTCTAGAGTCAGCTGCTGCCATGAGTAAGCCAGCCTGCTGCAGCATCCACAACACCCATCATCTGCCTTTCATTATTCTCCCACTTCCCTCAGTTTTCAATTCAATTCCATGCTGCCCAGTCACGAATTGAGTAGGACTGCTTGTCAGTGTCCAGTGCTCTGTTGACTGTATCTTCTATGTCTGAAATTTCAAAAGGAAACCAAAATAGAAATAAAATTCAAGGTATGGAAATTTTTTTCTAAAATAGCATACATTCACTTTTAAACATTATGCAGGTTACATTTCCAAAATAACATGGTAAATGAGCACACTTTAATTCCCTATGTCCAGATTTTTATTAATTGTGTCTCTTTCAGATTATGGGGCCGAATCCATGGCTTTGATGTTAACAAAATTTAACCTGGGAAGGTGTTCATTTTAAGCATGGCATTTGAGAGTAAAACTGACTTATTGATTAGATCTAACTGAGGAAGCCAAGTGAAGGCACACTTCGTTGAGTACACACTTTACCAAGTGCAAGTAACCAGGTTTGAAGCCCTGCTCGGCCCCCTACAGGTGGTCTCTTCACAAGTGATGAAGCAGATCAGCAGATGTTTCTCTTTCTCCCTCTCTAACTCTGCCTCCCTTCTCAATTTCTCTCTATCCTATATATGTATAAAGGAATAAGGAAAGAGAGAGGGAGAGAGAGGGAGGAACGGGAAAAATGGCCACTGGGAACAGTACGCTGGCACCAAACCCCAATGACAATCCTGGTGGCAATTAAATATTAATAATAATAGTAGTAATAATTCTAACTTAAAATAACAATTCTTTTTTTTAATTAATTTATTTATTTATTCGCTTTTGTTGCCCTTGTTTTTATTGTTGTAGTTATTATTGCTGTCGTCATTGTTGGATAGGACAGAGAGAAATGGAGAGAGGAGGGGAAGACAGAGAGGGGGAGAGAAAGACAGACACCTGCAGACCTGCTTCACCGCCTGTGAAGCGACTCCCCTGCAGGTGGGGAGCCGGGGGCTCGAACCGGGATGCTTACGCCAGTCCTTGAGCTTTGCACCACATGCGCTTAACCCGCTGCGCTACCGCCCAACGCCCTAAAATAACAACTCTATCTTGAGTTTCTGGACATTCATGAATAACCTGTTTTTCAGTTCATTGTACTGGGTTGTTGGAAAACTCATGATGTATTTTTGCACAGAAAAAACAAAGAAAAATAAATCATGACTTCTCTGACAATGCAGTACACTAATCCCTTAGTTTTCTACCCCCCCCCAACACACTTTAACACCAATTTATTCCGCACACTAAGCCTCGTGACTTGGTTGTTTATAGAGAATTCTCACAGTTCCTCTGTAAAAATATCAGAGAAAAGTTTAAACACTTTGTGCTCCAAATCAAAAGCTGTGTATTTGGGACATTTACCACCACACCACGTAAAGAGATGGAGAAGGCACATGAGAGCACTCAGGACCAACTACCACCAGTCACACTTGGCTATCAGATGAACATGATGCGACTTACTTGCCTTGGCTGCATTCATCTGGAACAGGCTGGCTTTTGGCCTGCGTTCCATGCTGTTCTCATTTTCCTAGCATATTTTTACCACCCTATTTTCTATCTTTCCACAAAGAACAAACAGTTTAGCAGGTGGACCTTCACTAATGTAGCACATGTTAGTTACAACCAGTTTCATTTGTTACATGGGAGAAAAAAAAAATCTGCATTCCATTTCTACAACAAAGAGCCTAGTGAAATTTCCATTTGTTTTTTGAGTGAATTACATTATGTTTACCCACACAGTAAGCCACAGAATGTACTGTGAGGTGGGGTTCTACTGAACTCCTTTCTACAAGAATGCTTCAGTTATTTTATTTTTTTATATTTATTTATTTACTCCCTTTTTGTTGCCCTTGTTTTATTGTTGTAGTTATTATTGATGTCATTGTTGTTGGATAGGTCAGAGAGAAATGGAGAGAGGAGTGGAAGACAGAGAGGAGGAGAGAAAGACAGACACCTGCAGACCTGCTTCACCGTCTTGTAAAGCGACTCCCCTGCAGGTGGGGAGCCGTGAATCGAACCGGGATCCTTATGCCGGTCCTTGCACTTCACGCCACATGTGCTTCACTGGCTGTGCTACTGCCTGACTCCCTAAAACAGGTATTCTCAAACTGGGATCCTTAAGCCGGTCCTTGCGCTTTGTGCCACCTGTGCTTAACCCGCTGCGCTACCGCCCAACTCCCAGCTTCAGTTATTAAAGAAGAGGGGAAAGGCCCTTTTCATGAAGTTAATGGGGTTTCAACTAAGTAAAAATATATAATTTGAATGACTAAAGTAGGAATAAACTATACATTAGTTTTCTGTAGCCATGAGGCCAAATCACAAATTAGAAGAAAATAAGCTACTGGCAACTGCTCACCACTGAAGCATGCAGGCGTCTTACTTAATACTTGAAGACAGTATTAAGTCCTGCCGTGTATCACAATTTACTTTGAGGTCTTTATCCAAAACAAATGTAACTTACTCTAAGTAAAATAAGGTATTCTTTTTTGTTAATTTTTTATTTTAGTCATTTATTTTCCCTTTTCTTGCCCTTGTTTTTTATTATTGTTGTAGTTATTGATGTCGTCATTAGATAGGACAGAGAATAATGGAGAGGAGGGGAAGACAGGGCAAGAGAAAGACACCTGAAAACAAGGGCAACAAAAGGGGGGGGGGAGGACACCTGCAGACCTGCTTCACCACCTGTAAAGCGACTCCCCTGCAGGTGGGGAGCCGGGAATCGAACCAGGATCCTTACGCTGGTCCTTGTACTTCACGCCATGTGTGCTTAACCAGATGCACTACTACCTGACTCCCTAAAACAGGTATTCTTATACATCAAAGAAAAATGTGGAGATGACTGCCATTTAAAAAATAATAAAAACTCACAGTGGCAGACAGAAAACTCAGTCCCAGAACAGCATGTGATTTGTAATGTGTGCTGTCCAGGACAGAAACCTGGCAACACATCTGAAGTCCCATGGTACAAGCTCTAGTATTAAGGTCACTTTCTTTCTTTCTTTCTTTTTCTTTCTCTCTCTCTCTCTCTCTCTCGCTGTCTGACTCCGTGTGTCAATGTCTATGCGAGTGAATGAAAAAGCAGCCCATGAGTGATGGAATCATGCATATATGAGACTCAACTCCAGGGAGACACAGACACACAGACACACAAACACACTCTTACTTGTTCATTTTGGCACCAGATATACAAAAATAAAAAACCAGAATGATAAGAGATTAGCAATGCATATGCACAAGGCTGACACCCAAATCTGTCCAAAGTTCTATATTTAAAAAATAATTTACAGGGAGTCGGGCAGTAGCGCAGCAGGTTAACTGCACGTGGCGCAAAGCACAAGGACTGTGGAAAGGATCCTGGTTCAAGCCACCTGCTCCCCACCTCCCTACCTTCGCCTTCACAAGCAGTGAAGCAGGTCTACAGGTGTCTTATCTTTCTCTTCTCCTCTCTGTCTTCCCCTCCTCTCTCCATTTCTCTCTGTCCTATCCAGCAATGATGACAACAAAAATAACTACAACAATCAAACAAGGGCAACAAAAGGGAATAAACATTTTAAAAATTAATAATAATTTACAGAAATTAAATAGTAATTTACTCCACAAAGATAAATTCTACGAATTTATTACACATACAATGAACAAGAGGAGTTTTGTTCAAATGAAGAAGCCTGTGCTTACAATAACAACTCTAACTCTAAACTAGGGATTGAGAAAGGCTAACATTAGAAAAGAGAACACAGAGCAAAAGAAGCCACAGATGATGTAAACCGCACAGAAGTGCAGTCTCCAAGGATCAAGTCATCTGGAGTAGCTATCCACTTCGGCATTTCCCACACTCGCACCTCCTCACCAGACACTCAGAAGGACGGTAAACTACTAAGTTGTTGGAAAAGGTGTGGCATATTTTTTTTCTTTTACAAAATTACCTGTCAACAGGGGTTTAAATTCACAGCATTCCCACCACCAGAGTGCTGAATCTTCAGTCTCCCCACTGCAATCCACCAATTCCCACTGAAGTTGTAGACACAGGCTACCTCCATGTGTCCCTCTCCTTTTCCTTCTCTCTCTCTGGGTGCTGACTTAAAGGTCTGGATTGGTGAAGTGCCTTCTTCACTAAGTGCACTACTCAGGTTTGAGTTTATCCCCCACCAAATGGGAATACTCTGATACTCTCCCCCTGGGTCTGTCAGTCTTCATCCAAAAAAGTTGGACCGGAGCAGTGAAGCCACAGTGACAAATTGGAAGGGGGGGGAGACTTGAGAGGTCTAAGTCATACCACAGGATCAATTACTTTCAAAAATTAGAGCTTCATGGTTTAATTTCAACACCACATATACCAGAGATGCTCTGGTTTCTCTAATTGCCTCTCTCTCTCTCTCTCTCTCTCTCTGTGTGTGTGTGTGTGTATGTGTATGTGTTATATGTAAAAGAGAGAAACTCTTAAGTAATAAATAAATCTTTAAAAAATTATGAGTAAGTCCTCTCCTCTCCTCTCCCGGATCAACTAGGAATACCAGAGGAGACCACCCAGACCAAAACAGGACAGGACTAGAATGACCACAGGAACCCAGTAAATCACCCGTGAGTACAAACACGCGTGGCTGGTGACAGAGAGGAGAGAGGGGCCTAAGGAGAGATTAAGTGGCTGCTTAGTTCGACAGTTTGTCAGTGGAGACACCACCTCCAGTCTGCTCCACAACAAGGGGACAGCTGAAGGGAGGAGGAGGCTCCCCAGACACTCACCAAGTACAACTCTGAGTCTCCATTGCTACTGCCCTCAGAGTCTGGAGCAGCAACAGAGAGGGACACCAGGGTACAGAGATCTGACCGGGAAACTCAGGAGAAGACCTATGCCTCTCAGTGGCATAGCTGAGGGGCTGTGAAAGTCTCTTTGCATAACCACTGGAGTATCTCTGCCACACCCTGCTTTATCTCTTGGTCAGGAGTCAGTGATTAAGCCAAGAAGCCTATTGATAGTTTAAAAGCCCTCAGGCTCCCATAGCCTACAGGGAAGATAAAAGAAGAGGCTTTTACACCACTGAACTCCAACTCAGGGATTGAAAAAACTGTTAACTTATATAAAATGGTTAAAACAACAAGAAAAAATATTGGAGACTCGAACCAGGACAAGAGTCCAGCTAAAAGTCCTCCAGAGGATGAAGCACAAAACAACGAGTTCAACATCCAAACATTAGCTAAGGAAATAATAACAGGAGTGAGTAAAGAATTTGAAAAAATTGTAATCAGAAATGCAGGAACAACAAATGAGAATATGGAAGAAAATTCTAATTATCTCATGGTTATTAGAGAGCTGAAAGCTGAAATCGCTGAGCTAAGAAGGCAACTAACTGAACAAGCTAAAACAGTATCAGAGCAGGGCAACAAAATAGATGAACTCCAGAAAGCAGTAGAGGGCAGAGAGAATAGAATCAATGAGGCTGAAGACAGAATTAGCAAGATTGAGGATGAATTAGAGACAACTAAAAAAGAAGTAAGAGATCTCAAAAAGAGATTAAGAGATGCTGAAAACAACAACAGAGTCCTATGGGATGACTTCAAAAGAAACAATATACGCATTATTGGCTTACCAGAGGAAGAAAGAGAAGGGGAGGAAGAAAGCATTCTCCAGGCCATAATAGCTGAAAATTTCTCTAGTCTAGACAACACCAAAGACATAAAGATTCAAGAAGCCCAGAGGGTCCCAAACAGAATTAACCCAGACCTAAAGACACCAAGACATGTCATACTTAGAATGGAAAGGAATAAGGATAAAGAAAGGATCCTCAAGGCTGCAAGAGAAAAACAAAGAGTCACCTACAAAGGAAAACCCATAAGATTAGATTAGCAGCAGACTTCTCCATACAAACACTACAGGCCAGAAGAGAATGGCAAGATATCTATCCAGTGCTCAATGAGAAAGGCTTTCAGCCAAGAATACTATATCCTGCTACACTGTCATTCAGACTAGATGGAAGCATCAAAGCCTTCTCAGACAAGCAACAGTTGAAGGAAGCAACCATCACCAAGCCTGCCTTGAAAGAATTTCTGAAAGGTCTCCTATAAACAACCAGACCACCACAAATAGAACATATATCAAAACACTCTAAAACTCTACAAGAATGGCGTTAAAATATCTTCAATCTTTGATATCAATAAATGTCAATGGACTGAATTCACCTATTAAAAGACACAGAGTAGGAAGATGGATCAGAAAACACAACCCAACAATATGTTGTCTACAGGAAACTCACCTAACGCAACAAGACAAACACAGACTTAAAGTGAAAGGATGGAAAACTATCATTCAAGCCAATGGCCCACAAAAAAGGGCAGGAACAGCTATTCTCATATCTGACATGATAGACTTTAAAATAGATAAGATTAAAAAAGATAGGAATGGACACTACTTACTGCTCAGAGGATCAGTCAATCAAGAGGACTTAACAATTATTAATATCTATGCACCCAATGAGAAGCCATCTAAATACATCAAACTTCTACTGAAAGAGCTACAGCAATATATTAACAGTAACACAATCATAGTAGGGGACTTCAACACCCCACTATCTCAACTTGACAGATCATCCAGGCAGAAAATCAATAAAGACATAAGGGAGCTAAATGAAGAGATAGATAAACTAGAACTATTGGACATTTTCAGAGTCATTCATCCCAAGAAACTGGAATACACATTTTACTCAAATCCACATGGATCATTCTCAAGGATAGACCATATGTTAGGCCACAAAGACAGCATCAGCCTATTCAAGAGCACTGAAATCATCCCAAGCATCTTCTCAGACCACAGTGGAATTAAACTAACACTTAACAATCAACAAAAGATTAGAAACACTGCCAAAATGTGGAAGCTCAACAGTACACTTCTTAACTTCTGGGTCAAAGAGGAAATCAAGGAAGAAATCAAAATGTTTCGAGAGTTCAATGAAAATGAAGACACAAGCTATCAAAATATTTGGGACACAGCTAAAGCAGTCCTAAGAGGGAAGTTCATAGCTATACAAGCACACATTAGGAAACAAGAAAAGGCACAAATAAACAGCCTGATTGCACATCTTAAAGACCTAGAAGAAGAACAACAAAGGAATCCTAAAGCAACCAGAAGGACAGAAATCACTAAAGTCAGGGCAGAAATAAATAACATTGAGAATAGGAAAACCATACAAAAGATCAATGAAAGTAAATGTTGGTTCTTCGAAAGAGTAAACAAAATCGACAAACCTTTAGCCAGACTCACAAAACAAAAAAGGGAGAAGACCCAAATAAATCGGATAGTAAATGAAAGAGGAGAAATCACAACAGACACTGCAGAAATTCAACATATCATGCAAGGCTTCTATGAACAACTATATGCCACCAAGCTAGAGAACCTGGAAGAAATGAATGATTTCCTAGATACCTACCAACTTCCAAAACTAAGTAAAGAGGAAGTGGATAACATGAACAGGCCCATCACAGCTAATGAAATTGAAACAGTTATCAGAAATCTTCCCAAAAATAAAAGTCCTGGACCAGATGGTTTTACAAATGAATTCTACAAAACTTTCAAAGAAGAACTAATACCTCTACTTTTAAAAGTCTTCCAGAAGATTGAAGACACTGGAATACTCCCTGCCAGCTTCTATGAAGCCAACATCACCCTGATACCAAAAGCAGACAGGGACACAACCAAAAAAGAAAACTACAGACCAATATCTCTAATGAACATAGATGCGAAAATATTGAACAAAATTCTAGCCAACCGGATACAGCAGTATATCAAAAAGATTGTTCATCATGACCAAGTGGGGTTTATCCCAGGCATGCAAGGTTGGTTTAATACACGTAAATCAATCAATGTGATCCACCACATCAACAAAAGCAAGACCAAAAACCACATGGTCATATCAATAGATGCAGAGAAAGCCTTTGACAAAATACAACATCCCTTTATGATCAAAACACTACAAAAAATAGGAATAGATGGAAAATTCCTGAAGATAGTGGAGTCTATATATAGCAAACCTACAGCCAACATCATACTCAATGGTGAAAAACTGGAAGCATTTCCCCTCAGATCAGGTACTAGACAGGGCTGCCCACTATCACCATTACTATTCAACATAGTGTTGGAAGTTCTTGCCATAGCAATCAGGCAGGAGCAAGGAATTAAAGGAATACAGATTGGAAGAGAAGAAGTCAAACTCTCCTTATTTGCAGATGACATGATAGTATACATGGAAAAACCTAAGGAATCTAGCAAGAAGCTTTTGGAAATCATCAGGCAATACAGTAATGTGTCAGGCTATAAAATTAACATTCAAAAGTCAGTGGCATTCCTCTATGCAAACACTAAGTTAGAAGAAATTGAAATCCAGAAATCAGTTCCTTTTTCTATAGCAACAAAAACAATAAAATATCTAGGAATAAACCTAACCAAAGAAGTGAAAGACTTGTATACTGAAAATTATGAGTCACTACTCAAAGAAATTCAAAAAGACACAAAGAAGTGGAAAGATATTCCATGCTCATGGGTTGGAAGAATTAACATCATCAAAATGAATATATTACCCAGAGCCATCTACAAATTTAATGCTATCCCCATCAAGATCCCAAGCACATTTTTTAGGAGAATAGAACAAATGCTACAAATGTTTATCTGGAACCAGAAAAGACCTAGAATTGCCAAAACAATCTTGAGAAAAAAGAACAGAACCGGAGGCATCACACTGCCAGATCTCAAACTATATTATAGGGCCATTGTCATCAAAACTGCTTGGTACTGGAACATGAACAGACACACTGACCAGTGGAATAGAATTGAGAGCCCAGAAATGAGGCCCCACACCTATGGACATCTAATCTTTGACAAAGAGGCCCAGACTATTACATGGGGAAAGCAGAGTCTCTTCAACAAATGGTGTTGGAAACAATGGGTTGAAACATGCAGAAGAATGAAGCTGAATCACTGTATTTCACCAAATACAAAAGTAAATTCCAAGTGGATCAAGGACTTAGATGTTAGACCAGAAACTATCAGATACTTAGAGGAAAATATTGGAAGAACTTTTTTCCGCATAAATTTTAAAGACATTTTCAATGAAACGAATCCAATTACAAGGAAGACTAAGGCAAGTATAAACCTATGGGACTACATCAAATTAAAAAGCTTCTTCACAGCAAAAGAAACCACTACCCAAATCAAGAGACCCCTCACAGAATGGGAGAAGATCTTTACATGCCATACATCAGATAAGAGTTTAATAACCAACATATATAAAGAGCTTACCAGACTCAACAACAAGACAACAAATAACCCCATCCAAAAATGGGGGGAGGAATTGGACAGAATATTCACCACAGAAGAGATCCAAAAGGCCAAGAAACACATGAAAAAATGCTCCAAGTCTCTGATTGTCAGAGAAATGCAAATCAAGACAACAATGAGATATCACTTCACTCCTGTGAGAATGTCACACATCAGAAAAGGTAACAGCAGCAAATGCTGGAGAGGATGTGGGGTCAAAGGAACCCTCCTGCACTGCTGGTGGGAATGTCAATTGGTCCAACCTCTGTGGAGAACAGTCTGGAGAACTCTCAGAAGGCTAGAAATGGATCTACCCTATGACCCTGCAATTCCCCTCCTGGGGATATATCCTAAGGAACCCAACACATCCATCCAAAAAGATCTGTGTACACATATGTTCTTGGCAGCACAATTTGTAATAGCCAAAACCTGGAAGCAACCCAGGTGTCCAACAACAGATGAGTGGCTGAGCAAGTTGTGGTATATATACACAATGGAATACTACTCAGCTGTAAAAAATGGTGACTTCACAGTTTTCAGCCGATCTTGGATGGACCTTGAAAAAATCATGTTGAGTGAAATAAGTCAGAAACAGAAGGATGAATATGGGATGATCTCACTCTCAGGCCGAAGTTGAAAAACAAGATTAGAAAAGAAAACACAAGTCGAACCTAAAATGGAATTGGAGTATTACACCAAAGTAAAAGACTCTGGGGTGGGTGGGTGGGTGGGGAGAATACAGGTCCATGAAAAATGATGAATGAAATAGTGGGGGTTGTATTGCTAAATGGGAATCTGGGGAATGTTATGCATGTAAAAAAAAAAAAAAAAAAAAAAAAAAAAGGAAGAAGAAGTAGAAACGCAAAGCAGAAATTGACTGAGTTTGGAGTATGGCACCAAAGTAAGAAAGCAGAAGTATACTAGAGTTTGCAGTGAGTACCTCCCTAATACTTCCTCTCCACTTTTCCAAGCTTTGGGTCCATGATTGCTCAACAATTTGTTTGGCTTTGTATGTTAACTCTCTTTTCAGTCACCAGGTTCCAGGTGTCATCAGGATGCCAGCCAGACTTCCCTGGATTGAAGACACCACCAATGTGTCCTGGAGCTCAGCTTCCCCAGAGACCCATCCTACTAGGGAAAGAGAGAGGCAGACTGGGAGTGTGGACCGAACAGTCAACGCCCATGTTCAGCGAGGAAGCAATTACAGAAGCCAGACCTTCTACCTTCTGCAACCCTCAATGACCCTGGGTCCATGCTCCCAGAGGGATAGAGAATAGGAAAGCTATCGGGGGAGGGGGTGGGATATGGAGATTGGGCGGTGGGAATTGTGTGGAGTTGTACCCCTCCTACCCTATGGTTTTGTTAATTAATCCTTTCTTAAATAAAATAAAATAAAATAAAATAAAATAAAATAAAATAAAATAAAATAAAGAAGATATAGCAAAACAAAGGGAAGGGCTAATTCAAAACATTGCACCTACATTTTATCACTACAAAGAAAGCTGTTTTTTAAAAAATAAGATCTCTCAGTTCTAAGGAGACACTGGAATATTAACACGATATTTGGAATGAGGGATAATTTTTAATGTTAGTCTAGTGATGGAATCAAATATCTTAAATTGTTGATAGAAAGGAGGGCAGAAATTAACCTATGTATAAATAATTTTCTCTCTCTACTTTCATATCCTTGTTATTGTTTGTTAGTTGAATATGTAAAACCTTTCCTAATAGAAATTTTATTTATTATTTATTTATTTCCATCAGGGTTATCTTTGGGGTTTGTTGCCTGTAGGACAAGAGGAGAAAAGACAGGCATCATCAGTCTTGCTTTACCACTCATCTAACTGGGGGTTGGGCTTGACCCTGATTCTTCACACATGGTCATATGCATGCTTTTCTGGGTTTGCCACCACCCAGGCCATAAAAACTTATTTGTATGGAATCTACCAATATGTTACTGGGCTGTAAAAAAAAAAAAAAAATTATGAGTAAGCCATTCTGCAGATAATCATTGCTGAGACTTGTATAATTGCCACCAGAGTTATCTCTGGGGTTTAGTGCCTGCATAACAAATTCACCAATCCTGGTGGATATTTTTTTTCATATATTTACTTTTTCCATCTTTTTAATAGGACATAGAGAAATTAAGAGAAGAGGGGTGTTGTTATTTAACTTAAAAAGGGGTCTTGGGGTAGAGGTGCCTGCTGCAGAGGCGTGTAAAAGGAATGACATCGGGGAGCTGGGAACTGGTTTAAACAATACATGGTTTATTAGGGTGAAACAAGTAAAAGGCAAAATAAGCACTTATCATCAAGGGTTAAGCGTACACTAGGTCTATAAAGTCTGAATATGGTTATCAAAGTTTAGTCCCATAAGATAAACAATTATCAGCTCTGGTAAACGTTGCTCATGGATGTAGAGGGGTCTAAAAGTTTACTGGCTAGCAGAGTCACACGTGTTCAGTTCCCAGAACAAGTAGACATGGCACACCTGACCAGAAGAAGCTTCTGACCAGGAGAAGAAGCAGTAGCCAAAGAGAGCGAGAGTTCTGGCTGGCTGGCCTTTCTGTTTTTAAATAATGATTTAAAAGAAAAGAGAAGCAATAAATACACTTTAAGGGAGTCGGGTGGTAGCACAACAGGTTAAGCGCATGTGGAGCAAAGCACAGGACCAGGGAAGGATCCCAGTTTGAGCCCCCAGCTCCCCAACTGCATGGGAGTCACTTCACAAGTGGTGAAGCAGGTCTGCAGGAGGCTGTCTTTCTCTGTCCTATCTAACAATGACCACAACAATAATAACTACAACAACAATAAAAAACAAGGGCAACAAATGAGAAAATAAATTTTAAAAAAATACACTGCAAAAATCAAAAAGAGAGTTGGGGGGAGACTCCTTTCACAAGGTCTATTCCAAAAAAATTACAGCTAGAAATAAAATGTTTTCTGAGCTGATAAATAGAAGATATAAACTTCCTGTTAGCCTCCAAATTGTTCTTTACTTATCTAATCTTTATTTTGCCTGAAAACTGTAAAAACATGGAAGTATAACCTTGGGCCTACGCTCTCTCAAAGCAACTTAAGGTTATCATCTTTTTTGGTGCTTCCTGCTAAAGATGCTGTGAGCATATGCAAGTGACATCTGGACTATTCTATTCTTACTCTCTTTCAATTCAAAGGGCAGCATAGCATATACTGTTGTCCACCTTTCCTTCCATTTATCTACATTATTTCTCTCTGCCCTATCCAACAACGACTACAACAATAATAGTAACATCACCGATAAACAACAAGGGCAACAAAAGGGGGAAAAATGGCCTCCAGGAGTGGTGGATTCGTGGTACAGGCACTGAGCCCCAGAGATAACCCTGGAGGCAAAGAGAGAGAGAGAGAGAGTGTTGGTGGCCATTTAAACCAACCATTTGCATCTTTGAAAACATGTGGATGGTGATATTTAATCATTTTAAAGCTGTCCATTGACTTTTTAAAGCTTTATTTGGTAGAGACAGAGAGGAAGTGAGAGGGAAAGAGAAGGGGGAGCACTGCTTCACCACTTGCAAAGCTTTTTCCCTACAGATGGGGGCTAGAGGGTTCAGACATGGGTCCTTGCACTACCCAGACCCTGTCCACTGATTTTCTTTTTCTTAATTTTTTAACTTATTATATCCTTATTTATTTATTGGATAGACAGCCAGAAATTGAGATCAGGAAGAGAGAGAGACCTACAGACCTGCTTCACCATTTGCAAAACTTTCCCCCTGTAGGTGGGGACCAGGGGCTCGAACCTGGGTCCTTGGGCACTATTAACATATGCGCTCAACCAGGTGTGCCACCACCCAGCCCCCTCCATTGATTTTCTAATGTGTTCCCTGTCAGTGAAAAAAAACTGACACAGAGAAATTGAGAGGAGGGTGAGAGAGACAAAGAGATGCCTATGGCACTGCTTCGCCACTTGTGAAGCTTTCCCCGATTCCTTGTGCATAGCAATACATGCAATGTAACCAGGCACACCACCATCTGGCCCCTTGAGATTTTTTTTTAAGAGACAGAGAGAGAGAAAGGGGCCACAGCTCCAAAGCTTCCTTCAAATGGGGTCGGGGGTGGGGGGTCTTGAACCTGCATGGCACAGCAACACACTATCCCAGTGAACTAACGGAACTTTTCCAAAACTTGTATGACAATACTTGGTGAATACTTTAAACACTTTTGCCCTGCTTTATAACTTCTACAAATAATGTGCTAATACTCTTGTTCTAATAAAACAGAATTGTTTCCTACAGTGAGGTTCACTTTTCAGTAACTGAAGCCATCACTGTTTAAGACAACCAGCATGGGACAGCATCAGAATGATGAGACTGAAAGGGGGCTGGAAAAGTGTGTTCTGGAAAAGCAGTAAGGAGATTTTTCCCCGTTGCTCAAAGAAAGCAACTGTAAGGTGAGTGTTTCAAGCCCGGTTCTATTACTGCTTCATCACAAGGAGTCAAGTTTCCTCACTTATAAAATAAGGGTAATAACAACAAATCTCCCAAAGAAAAAAAATAAAGGGAAGCAATGCATTAAACTGCTTAGCAGGGTGTTGGCACAGCAGAGGCACTCCAAGTTAAGTCTTGCTCCTTTACTCTGTTCCTCGTCAGCCCCACTGAGACTCTCCTCTGACTTCACAACACACAGAAAGGGAAAAGCCCCAAGAAGGACGTACTTAATGTTCTTATTGGACCTGACTTAAATATGAAATTAACATTAAGTAGCTTCTTCAGAAGGCCATTATAAATGATGCAGGCTTAAGGAATGGAGAGAGAAAAGTGAAGACCAAGAGTTTCGGTGAGATAAGGGAAAATGAAGTCAAGACCACAACAATGATGGTGAGGACTCCAGATGAACAGCTACCAACATCAAAAGTCAAAGGCAGATGAAAGAGAAATCGAAATGGAAACAACCCACTGTATTGACTATGAAGTCAGTGGTGACCTGAAAAGACAAGATTCAGACACTTGGTGAAAACCCAAAGTCAGTAAAAAATAACCAAAGAAAAAAGAAGGGGGTAAGCACAACTCAATGGAAACAGCTGCTCATCGAAGTACTTTACATAAATAAGGAGAACAATCAATCAAGCAGTAACCATGTTTGAGGCAAAATCAAAGATAGAAGGTAAGAGAACAGTCTCTGAAACCAGACTAGCAAGCAGTAGTGCCCTTAGGAGAATTACCGCCTCTCCATCTCCACACAGGTAAAGAAGTATAAAGGCTGTGCCAAGTTATATTCTGTTGGTTCCATCTCCTGTTACAACGGGCTGGAAGTACATAAACTATGTTTTTTATAAACTGTATTTTCCACTCCGTTGCCAATTAGCTTCCAGTGGGGTTCGACCCCAGGGAAACGGTTACAAGACTTGCAAGATCAGGAGGGGAAATACCTTTTTGTTCACTTACTATTTTTGGTGTTAACTCTAAAAGTAGCAGTAGACAAGTGCAGACTTCTGTGGTAGATCCAAAACAGTAGCAGAACCAACTTGATCTCCAGCAAATCTATAGACTCTATAGTTTCTGTAGAAATGTGGTATCTGTGTAATAGAAACTTTTCCATTTTCCTTCAACAGTCACTTACTACGTGTGTGTGCGCGCGCGCGCGCACACACACACACACACACCTTTCTCTCCCTTTTGCTCTAGTCTCCACAAAACAACACACACATTTTTCTTTTTGTTCCCCTAGCCCTTCCATCACTAGGCCTTACATCACTTCTGTAATCAATCCCTTGCAATAAATTTTTCTGTACTTAAAATCCATTGCTTATTTCCCTAACTGTATATTCAATAACATCTAATCCTAATAGTTACTGTGAAAATAAAATGAATTAAAAATAAAGCACTCATTCCATCAGTACATGGCCCCTACCTAGAAGTCACTTTATAAATATTAACAGCTCTTACTCTGCATGCATCCTAAAACCAGATCAAGTTCCTTGTTCCCCTAAACAGACTTTAACTCTGAAAAAAATGGCCCCGCCTTTCCCCTCACCCTGGTTCCAAATCGGAGTCACCTTCTTTGCATCAATAAGCAAAATCTATGGCTGCTCACTTCAGAACCTCTCCTTATATACTTTTATCTGGTGCAAACCAGATAAAACCATTATCTAGACCAATGTCTTCACTTCCTAGAGCATTTATCTGTTTACAGGCCCCAAGCATCCTACACGACACCTGGAGACCTGGGTTACTTTGTTTTTTAAGATATATATATTTTATAAAAAGGGGAAGATAATGAAAACATTGTTCAGCTCTGGCATCAGGTGATGCCAGAGATAAACCTTCATCTCTGGGGACTCGGGCATGCAAGTTGGTGCTCTACCAGGCTGAATTAGCTCCCAGGTCCCTGGGAAGAATTTTTCTAAAGAAGTGAAGATAAAGGTTCACCATGTGTGTTGTGTGTTCTTCAGATAAAGGTCTTCCTGTAGTCGACCCCTTCCTATTTTGACTAAGGCTCCTACTATACTGCTTCCAATGATTTTGTTTCTTTTCTTTTCTCCACAGGGATTGTTTCCGGGGCTTGGTGACTGCACCATGCCACCACTCCTAGTGGGGCCATCCTTTTCTTTCATTTTTTTTTTTCTTGATAGAAGGTGAGAAACAGAGAAAGGGGGAGACACAGCTGCAGCATTGCTCCTGAAGCTTCTCCACTTCCTATTTGTACCCCTAAATTTTACTCTCATCACAACAGAAATCCTTGGAATTCCCAAGACTCTTTTGATTCACCATTGCAGAAGGTAAACTCTCCGGGTGGAATGCCATCTGTGCCTCACCTACACTGCGCAGACTCTGCTAGGTTTCTTCCAACTCACACAGGACTAATCTCTTCTATTCCTAACATTCACTAAACCATTATCACTAAAACTTAAGCACCCTATTTTTACAGGTTGCCAGCACTGAGTTAGTTTCTCTGATAATTCATTACCCCTTGCAGTTTCCCAACGTAGTAAATGAATTACTATCACTTCAGTTCTTAGACTGTCACAGGGTGGCTACTAGTCCTCAGATTAGGTCTTTGCCACTAGCTTTACTAGTTAAAACCTCACACTCAAGTGAACTATACAAAATGTTTTCTGCATTATGAAGAACAAGCAAGCTCATCTTTCATCAGGGCCCAGGAAACAGAATTCCTTCTCGGATTTTACTGGCAGCATTCTCTATTATAAAAAATTAAACAGGGAGTCGGGCGGTAGCGCAGCAGGTTAGGCATAGGTGGTGCAAAGCGCAAGGACCAGCCTAAGGATCCTGGTTCGAGCCCCTGGCTCCCCACCTGCTCAATCACTTCACAGGCGGTGAAGCAGGTCTGCAGGTGTCTTTCTCTCCCATCTGTCTTCTTCTACTCTCTCCATTTCTCTGTCCTATCCAACAACAATGACATCAATAACAACAACAATAATAACTACAACAATAAAACAACAAGGGCAACAAAAGGGAATAAATAAATATTTTTTTTAAATTTTTTTAAAAATAAAAACTTAAACTATACCAGTTCCCCGCTTGTCTACAATTTTTTCTTCATGTTTGGACCATAAATACAAGCAAGCTTAGTGACTAGAAGCACAGATACTTCAAACATAAAGTTATGTGTTCTAGATTCATTTAAACTCTGTTAGATTTTATTTTGGGCCATTGAACATATAACTGGATTGATTCTAAGACAGTCGATTAGAATTCAGGACACAGTCTCTCAAGGGGGAAAGTTGTAGTTAGTTTCTTAGGCTTCCATTTGTTATAAATAGTATGAAAGAATACTGTTTCAAGTAATAGCAGTTAAATACTGGTGTCTGGGAAAAGATTAAGGATGAAGAAATGCCTGACTTTTTGCAGAGATTCTGAGGGAATCTTCAGAACACTTCTCCAAGGACTCAAGACAGTATTTTTAACTTTATTTTGAAAATACACAACTTGCCTTTTCCTTGTTAAATGAATGATAATTATATCATTCTCATATCAGCCATAGTTTACTCACAATTAAAAACAACAAAGGAAAGGGAAAGAACACTGGAATAGTCTACGGAGAAACATTAACACTGCAGGACTGGGGATGCAGTTATACACAGCAGAGGTCCTTGGTTCAATCTCTAAAACATTCCTCCTCCTTGTCCCCCCCCCAAAAAAAAAACCAAAGACTGTCAGGAAAAGAAACCTTAAAAAAACAGAAATGAGCTGTAAACAAAAAATGAAAGCAATTTTTTTCTTAATTGTTCTTACTTTTAATTAACAGTGGGCTGTGGATTGTAAGATTACACACCCACCGAAGCTGTGTTCCTCACCTTCCCACTTCCCAACGATAACCACCTTAGTTCTCACATAGTATAAATGGGAAAATATTAAGTAGAAAATCATCCAAAAAGAAAAAAAATACAGAAAAATGTGAGAAAAGGGAGAAATCAAGTTCCCCTTTGTCTTCCACAAGGGGGTGCTACCAACCCAGAACAGCTTGGCAACCCCTCAAATACAAAGAGGGTTGGAGTTAAAAACAGCCCAATGGACATTGGTGGAAGGATACTGGTGCTTTTTATGGGAGTGGGGGTGGGAAATACATTTTTGAAAAGGTAAGAATTGTATTTTAAAACACAGGCTTCCAATAAGCAAAAGCTACTGAAAAGAATAAAATTTTAAAAAAAGATGGTACTGGCATAGACCAAAAATGGTAATGGATGGTACCCAAATTCATGGACGCTGCTGGGTTTTGACAAGATTTCCCTAGAAAAGAATGAATTTGCCTTTTATAATGCTCAAACTATTCTACTGAGAGGACTGTTCTTTGGTATTAAAATGCCTCTAAGGCCAGTAAAATAGTAGTTCACCCACTTTACAAGGCCAGCTCCTATTACACAGGGGAAATGCTGTGGTGGTGGTGGTGGTGGTGGTGGTGGTGGTGGTGGTGGTGGTGGTGGTGGTGGTGGTGGTGGTGGTGGTGGTGGTGGTGGTGGTGGTGGTGGTGGTGGTGGTGGTGGTGGTGGTGGTGGTGGTGGTGGTGGTGGTGGTGGTGTGTGTGTGTGTGTGTGTGTGTGTGTGTGTGTGTGTGTGTGTGTGTCTTAACCTGAAAATGCTGACCCCAAGTAGTGAAACTCCAGCACTAAATACTAGTATTAATAATAATAAACATTTAAATTCTGTTAAATATACCAAAATAGTTTTGTTTTAAAGACTAACTACTAAATGTGCCAGTCTTGAGCGTATATTCTTTGAGAGCTCTGTATCCCCAAAGAGTTGATCACTGCAGACACTATTTTGCAGAGTTCTCACTGGGTTTAATAACTGGCAGATGGGAAGAAGGGAGAGTAGTTTTGTTCTCTCCTGCTCTATTTCAGGCAGCATTCTCAGATATGGCTGATTTTTCCCCACAGCTCCAGCTCACACCAGGATAGTCCAACCTCCTCAGCCTAACTCTGGTTTCCCATAACCCCACAGCCCTACTACTGCCGGTAATACTCTGTCCCTGTTATTGTTCATCTCTGTTACTTCTTTCTTTCTCTGCTTTTTATCACCTAAATATCTATCCTGGATGTACCCTGCCAGTATACTTAGCCAGTTCTGCATTGTATCATAATCACTAAGGGTGGTGGGAACTTATAAAACTCACCAGAATCCAAAAATGTGAAATTTAAAAAGTTTTCCAGGTAATGCAGACAATAATGAACCAGGAACCACGCTTTTGAAAACTGTTAAAATGGACAAACATTGACCTGATTTCCGTTCCTCCAATGAAATCCAACAAGTAATGGAAACTCTGTCCTTCTGTCATCATGTGGGAGGGTGAGGGGGAAGCCACCTTGTGACCCAGGAAGTAGCATTGTGGATAAAGTACTGAACTCTCAAGCATAGGTTCAAAACTCTGTCCCCAGCATCCCATGTGCCTAAAGAATGCTCTGGTCCTCTTTCTCTCTTTCCCCTCTTCTCTCTCTCTGTCTCTCTCTTTTTTTAAAGAAGGCTTAAAAGACAAGTTTTCCTACATTTTATTACAGAGCCTGCTTAATAGGTCTTAAGGAATCATTTTAAGTAAATATAACTTCAGCATTTACAGTGTACTTAATCCAGAAATATCTTAAATTTTAAATATAACTAATGCACTAAACTTTCCCATAAAAAACTCAGAATATTGAAAATAACCAATGAAATCTGAAATTTAGGAAAGAACTAGATGAAAAGCTGCCAGACATTTAGATTCATGTTGACAAAAAAACTAAAAGCAAGTACTTAACCAAAGCAAAGTTCATGGTAGACACAGTACAGTGGTCATGTATCTGACTTTCATGCCTGAAGCAAGGAGGTCTCAGGTTTAATTTCCATCACATACCTGAGCAGAGCAGTGCTTTGGTCTTTCTCTGACTCACTCATTAAAATAGGTAAGTCATTTTAAAAGTCAAAGCTGAATGGTATGCATGAACAAGAAGGTATAGAGAGAGACCTGCACAAAAAAAAAAAAAGTGAGCCAACCATATAATTTTAAAGTAGTCATATTTTTAAAAAGGTAAAAAGACAAAAGTTAAATTTAATACACTCCACTCAATGCAAGCATTTCAATAAATTGATATATTCTACACTACAAAACAAAAAAGGAATAAAGTCTACAAGCCTTGCACACATAACACATTTACATCACAATATATATAGACCAGTCAATTTCAAATGCTGACTAGTCACATAGATGGCAAAAACACAAGGGAGTCAGACGGAAGCGCAGAGGATTAAGCGCAGGTGGCGCAACGCGCAAGTACTGGTGTAAGGATCCCAGTTCAAGCCCCTGCAGGGGAGTCAATTCACAAGCGGTGAAGCAGGTCTGCAGGTATCTGTCTTTCTCTCCCTCTCTGTCTTCCCCTCCTCTCTCCATTTCTCTCTGTCCTATCAACAACGACAATAATAACTACAACAATAAAACAGGGGCAACAAAAGGGAATAAATATAAAAAATTTTTTTAAAAGATTGCAAAAATAATACTGAATGTTAACAATCAGCACGTTAGTATCCTACTATTGTACTATTTTTCACATATTACTGTGATTGTATTCTTAAGATTTTAAAGCTTTTGGGAGCCGGGCGGTAGCGCATCGGGTTAATCACAGGTGGCACAAAGCGCAAGGACTGGAGTAAGGATTCTAGCTGTTGCCCCCAGCTCCCCACCTGCAGGGAAGTCACTTCACAAACAGTGAAGCAGGTTTGCAGGTGTGTATCTTTCTCTCCCCCTCTCTTCCCATTTTTCCCCTCCTCTTCCCATTTTTCTCTGTCCTATCCAACAACGATGACATCAATAACAACAATAATAACTACAACAATTAAACAAGGGCAACAAAAAAGAAAATAAATAAATAGTAAAAAAAAAAGAATTTAAAGTTTTAAAATGTACTGTTCTCAGATTCTTTGTTACAGAACTAAGTTAACATTTGGTTCCTGCCATCTACCACTGTATAAAAAAATTAAAAAAAAAAAAAGCCTCAAGAGAACGTCATTGTAAACAGGTAAGCTACCATCACGCAGTTTCGTGTGGAGTCCCAAAGCCACGGGTATCTCAGCTCTCTCAACTCGCCTTTCTCTAGCCCAAGGGGAGAGCTAGTAGCAGCCACTATGGACCTTCAACAGTCCCCTGGCTAAGGAATTCTCATCTCCTGGGTTTGTGAGCAGGGAGCTAAGTCATAACTACCAAGCAAATCCCCAAACTAAAGTCTCTGGTCCTTTGACAGGAGAAACTGATGTAACCTGATAACTTCACACTATTCAAAAGTGGTGCAGTTAGCTAACCTAAAAGGACTAGCAGAACCATTAATAAACAAAATAACATCGATGACATTGCTACATGAATGAAGTATTACTTTAACAGTGAATTCAAAGTACTGAAAGAACCTATCAGTTTGAGGGACTACTTTAACTCTTCATTAAACTAATTAGGTAACCTGTAAACAAAACTAAACCTTAAAGTAAGCTACAAGTGTTTTATTTTCCGGAAATCAGATACCATCGTCATTATCTTTAATACAACTGATAGTGAAAATAAGAGTTCAAGAATGGGGTACACAACCAGTAGCTGAGTATAAAGGCAAACTATAAATCATAGGCATAAGACTTGAGAAGCCATAGTTTGATATGGCTTATCATAGAACCCAGCAGTGTATAAATTTAAAGTATTCCCTACAGAAATGCAGGAGGGATGGAAATGCTATCCCTAACACCAAATAACCTCTCGGCTCCTTCAAAATAACTAACTGTTCCTTTATTTACCAGAAAATTAACTTTCTTTTGCACAGAAAAATCTTTCCATAAGCATAAATGTAGTTGTGTGCATGCATAACTGTAGTGAGATAATTACATACCTTTGGAGCTAAAATACATCTTGGTATCACATCACACCTAAGGCATACAGGTATTTCACTTTGAACCATTCACTCTCGAGAGTAATTACTCACCCCATATCTTGGTCATAAAAAAGCAGTTTCCTCGGTATTTCAGCAATTACATTTCATAGGTGAATTTTTATATGGTATTTCTATAAATCAGATAGTCAAAACATATACCTAAAATAAGATTTAAAGTGCTAAAATTGTGACAATACACACTTCTGAAGCATTTAACTTGTGACAAGCCCAGAGTCAGCTGCAATTGCTACAGACAGACCTAGCTATGGAACCAAAGTTTAACCTGTAGGCAGTTCACCAATTATGGGAGAACAGAAATGAGGTCACAAAAAGGCAAATCTAATAATTCATGTCTTATAAAGATAGTGCCCTGACTTCATGTAGTATCATCTATTACCCAATCAGGTTACACACCCATATACAACTTACTCCCAAGTGAAGAAACAAAGGTCATGGCTCACATTAGCGAGTCAAACAAGTCTCCAGAAATACTCCTTGATGGCTTCATAGTCACACAGGAAGGAATAAAGAGACCCTGAGTTGCCTGGAGAAACACAACTAATCTTTCCACCTCTGCACACAGAAGGGCTTCGTCAAAACACAAGGAATGAAAATTCTATGGCGTATTCTAGAAGTTAGAACTTTAGGTTATAATTTAATTGTAAGAGAATGTCCACAGTACATTAGCAAACTGCTGGATCTCTCCATCAATAAAGAGTGTTGCTAAGACAACCCCCAGCACCCAACCCAGTCTCCCATTAGCACTGTTGTGTTCACTTCGGATGCTTCACACAACTTCTATTATACTGATCTTATCACTGGAGTATCTCCTACATCACAGCCCCTCAAAAATAAAGGGGTTAAAATCAAGGAACAAGTGAAAAAAGAAAATGGTAAATGTTTCAAGCTAAAAGATTAATGTTATCTAACACTGACTGAAAACTGTTTTTGTGCAACTAGATATCTTTTATGTTTTGCTTTCAGACTCTACTTTAAAAAACAAACTACTGAGACCGGGTGGTGACACACCCCGTTGAACACACATCTTACTATGTGCCAAGACTAGGGTTCTCAGAGTCCCAGCTCCCCAAATGCAGGGGGGGAAGTTTCACAGTTTCACAAGTGGTGAAGCAGGGCTATAGGGGTCTCTCTCTCTACCTCTCTCTCTCTCTCTCTTCTCTCTCCCTCCCTCCCTATTTCTCCCCCTCAATTTCTCTCTGTTCTTAAAAAAAGAAGGGGGAGGTTAAAAAAAGAAAAAATGGCCAGCTCTACATGGCCTTGCCCTCAATGGAGAACAATGGTAGATTGCTCCACGCTCCAAAGGGAGGCTGAGTCAACACACTGCCACTCGCGGAAGACTGGTCCTATGAGTGCAGCCTACAATGTTCCTGGCAGTGACCATGGAATGTGAGCTCAGACCTACAAGGATGCAAAGGTTTACACAGGCTCCTATGCTAAATATAAATAGACATGAGCCCTAGGTCAGATCAATGGGGTTTAAAGTTAACAATATTGAAATACTTTTTCCCCATAACTGGGAGCTACTCTCTGCCCTGATTCAGCTTTCCAGTCCCATTCCCAACTCTGACACCATCTTCCCAGACAATACTTTCAGCCCACCTGCATGTTAGGTGTCAGGCCCAGGCAAAAATTAGTGAAGTCACAGGCCCTTCGGAATATACCTGAAATAGACCTCCAAGCTTCTTCCAACATCAAGACCCCAAATCTCATCTGCTATATTCTTAACTTTAGGTTCCTGATTATTAAACAATTTGTTCTGCTTTATATCTTAATGCTTTTCTTTTTATATTTATTTGGCCTCCTTATCGCTGGGGCTCGGTGCCTACACTACAAATCTACTGCTCCTAGAGGCTATCTTTTTCCATTTTGTTGCCCTTGTTGTTATTGTTAATGTTGCCACTGTTGTTGTTGTTGTTGAAATCGAGAGGAGAGGAGAGGAGAGGAGAGGAGAGGAGAGGAGAGGAGAGGAGAGGAGAGGAGAGGAGAGGAGAGGAGAGGAGAGGAGAGGACAGGACAGAGAGGGGGAAAAGAAAGACACCTGCAGACCTGCTTCACCAACTCCCCCTGCAGGTGGGGAGCTGGGGGCTGAAACAGGGATCCCTATGCAGGGTCCTTGCACTTCACGCCATGTGCACTTAATCCACTGTATTACTGCACGGCCCCCTATCTAAATGTTTTTCAGCCACCAAGTTGCAGGTGCTAAAATGACATCAACCTGACTTCCCTGGGCAGACAACCTCAGCAATGAGTCCTGGAACCCCACCTCCACAGAGCCCTACCCCACTAGGGAAAGACAGAAACAGGATGGGGGTGTGGACTGACCTGTCAATGCCCATGTCTAGCAGACAAGCAATTACAGAAGCCAGACATACCACCTTCTGCACCCATGAAGATCTTTGGTTCATTTTCCCAGAGGGATGGAAAATAGGGAACCTTAGGGAGTCAAGCGGTAGTGCGGTGGGCTAAGCGCAAGTGGTGCAAAGCACAAAGACCAGAATAAGGATCCCGGTTCAAGCCCCCTGCTCCCCACCTGCGGGGGGTGGGGGTGTGGGGGTCATCTCACAAGTAGTGAAGCAGGTCTGCAGGTGTTTATCTTTCCCCCTCTCCGTCATCCCCTCCTCTCCATTTTTCTCTGTCCTATCCAACAACAACAACAACATCTATAACAACAATAACTACAACAATAAAACAAGGGCAACAAAAGGGAATAAATATTTCTTAAAAATAGGGAACCTTCCAATGGAAGGGATGGGATATGGTACTCTGGTGGTGGAACTGATGGAACTGTACCCAGCTTATCCCACAATTTTGTCCATCAGTATTAAAATCATAAATAATGGCCAGTAATAGTGTATTTGTCTGGCAGGCATCTGATCTAGCAATAACCCTGGTGAGGAGGGAGGGAAGGAAGGAAGGAAGGAAGGAAGGAAGGAAGGAAGGAAGGAAGGAAGGAAGGAAGGGAGGGAGGGAGGGAGGGAGGGGACGAAGGGAGGGAGGTGGAAGGAGGGAAGGAAGGGGTAGGGAGGGGGAGGGAGGAAGGGGAAGGGAGAGGGAGGGAGGAAGGGGAAGGGAGGGAAGAGGAGGAAGGCAGTTGATTGTTAAAATGTAGTAGTCATTTTCAAATACTTGAATTATTTTAATTTTTTTCTTTTCTTTTCTTTCCCCAACTTCTGTATCACTTTACTGAGAGAATGTTGACATACAGGACTGCCGTTATCATAAGGCAAACTTTTTTTTGAGCAAAGAAAATTGTTACATTCAACTGAGTGGTATATTAGGATCACGCATTCATTATCACTATAATAGAAAAAAAATCAAAAGCACTTTCCAAAAAATAATGCAGCACTGTTCAAAAACCTGCTTTTGAATGAAGTCACAGACCAAAGGTTTCTGAATGTTTTCTCTTCATGCAAATGCAGAAAGACTAACTGACCCAACAATTCAAAATGAAAGCCGCACAGTGAAAAGATCTCACTTAGGAGTTAAGATAGCTTGGGTGCTTTTAGACAAAAGTATTTTTCCTTAACCACAGAATAAAGGGGAAACCCCCCTTTTCCCCAAAGTTATTAAGAACTGCAAAGTATATTTATAAAGCATAAAACTGGCACTCAAAAGCATTATGAGTTGCTTTGTGCTACAGTACTGTGGTATCTTTCCCTGAGTGTCTATTTGAAAACGCGGCTTGGAGCAGCAGGAGGGAAGGTGGGAGGGAGGGGAAGAAGAACAACGTAAGCTTTGGCAAGAATGTACAGAGAAATGAATAGAAAACTAGTGTTCCAGGCAAACCTACACAGTGAATCTGCACAGGAGCTCTGTCCAAGGTCAGTGCTCTGTTCACCATGACAGAATATGGAAAAAACAGAACCAGCTATCTATCTAGAGAGAGAGAGAGAGAGAGAGAGAGTCTCCCAACTATTTCCCTCTCCTCTCCTCTGCACTCCAAACCTCCCCCACCCCCCAATCATGCATAGGAATCTGAAATCTCAGTCCATGCAATATAAATGACCTACCAGGTACCAGTATAATTGATCTTGATAAAGAAGAGTCGAAAACTCTACCAAAGTCCCTTGAACAACAAAGAAGAATGAAACTATGCCTTTGGGGCATTAATGGGAGATGGGGTAAAAGGAGCCACTGAGTAAAAGCAGGGCCTACTTCCTACAGTTAGAAGTAATTGTTTTTTATTTATTTATTTATTTTATTCCCTTTCGTTGCCTTTGTTGTTTTATTGTTGTAGTCATTGTTGGATAGGATAGAGAGAAATGGAGAGAGGAAGGGAAGACAGAGGGGGCAGAGAAAGACAAGACACCTGCAGACCTGCTTCACTGCCTGTGAAGCGACTCCCCTGCAGGTGGGGAGCCTGGGGCTTGAACCAGGATTCTTACACGGGTCTTTGCGCCACGTGCACTTAACCCGCTGCACTGCCGCCCTGGTTAGAAGTAATTCTAAAGCAAAGCACCACTTTCTTCATTCATTTAGTCAACAAAAATGAGGGGAGGGGGAATGGCCTCCAGGAGCAGTGGATTCATTGTGCAGGCATCAAGCCCCAGTAATAACCCTGGAGGCAACAAAAAAAGGGGGGGGGTAAATTTATGTGCAATGTGTTGAAGTTGTAGAAACAATTTATACACACATACACATACACACACACACACACACACACACACACACACACAAAACATAATGGGAGAGACATCTTTAGATTTTTATTAGTAAACAGCAAAGTTCCAACCCACCCTCCCCACCGCCCTGCACCACTGTAAGCAACATGGTTCTCAGTCTTCCAGACAGGTTGTCTACTTGCTGTTGTTTCTAAATTCATGTGTTTCAATCTCAATATGCTACATGAGAACAAAACCACCTAGTAGTTGAGGTTTTTCAGAACCATACAGGAATCATCAGGGTTATAAAAAGGAGAGCTCTTCGTGGGGACTTCTCTGAGCAATGCTGACAGTTAAGATATGAATTAAACAAAAAAGGAACATGGGCAAAGGCCTCTGGCATAGTAACTTGGGATGGATGCAAAAGAGAACAAAGTGCAAGAGACCCATATGGATCCAGGCAGGACTCCAGTAGACTCTACACATCCATGAATGGCATAAGTCCCATTAGAAAAAGAAAGCCCCAAAGACTGCACAAGGAGAGTACACACTCATCATCCAGACTACAGCACAGATACTAAGATACGGAAGAAGTGACTCTGCCTGCCCAAGATTGACAAGCTAATTAGCAAGTCTACTCCCACATGTGTGTG